>NC_090324.1:199861865-200153864 GCF_040869045.1 Eurosta solidaginis
AATCGACCCCTCCTAATGCGCACCCTCGCCGAAAAAAGTTCTGAAAATTCAGGAAAAATTTTGAGGTATTTCTAACTAGCACATTATTATACTAAAATTTATTGGGTTACAAAACTTCATACTCAAAAATTCTCGAGAAAATTTTGAAGATCATTTTTGAAATTTTGATTAATTCTCCTTGCTTTTGAATAACCTTTGAAATTTTTTTGAATGTGGTTTCTATCAGGGAATTTGCGATATTTTAGATGAAAATTATCAATTAATCTGTGAGCCACTGCACTTGAGTTTTTTTCAGCATAAACTAAGTGTGTGCTTATTTTTGTGCGTAACCGTATATGTATTTAAGAAATATTAAAATTTATGACTGCAAAAATTATTGGGAATAAATATGTATGTACTTATAAATCCTATTGGGAAATCCACAAATATCGAACTTTAATTAATAATGGGGAATATTAATTATTGCAGAGAGGATCATTTATTAAATTTCTGGATTATTATTCGAATAATTTAATTTCGTATGTATGAAGAGTTGAGGGGAGAGAGAGCACGTTAATATTAACCTCTTTAATGCGCTTATCGTTCCACGGGCAAATGACTAATTACATACATATATGTATGCAGCTGGGAAAACTTCACAAATATAGATTTTTAATTTTTTCGGGGCGTGAGCGGCGATTGAGAAATTTGATTTCTTCTCACGATTTAGGGATACTTTCTCTTTAACTTCCACCGTTGGATCCTAAGTGGTGTCGAAGGACCAAATATACAGCTCCTATGCTGTCGTTGCTGGGGATGCAGGCGCTGACACGACTGACGCCGACAATGGTGATGATGATGGCGATGACGGGGTGGCACTGGTGATTCGATTATATCAAATATGATGTATATTGGAACGATTTTCCGTCATCCCTTGTCAAATTTGGTTTTGAGACAAACCGGTTTCGGCGTTATGCCATCATCAGTGTCGATTTTCGTTCACAACGCCAAAACCGGTTTGTCTCAAAACCAAATTTGACAAGGCATGACGGAAAATCGTTCCAATATACATCATTTATTCCCCTGTCGGAAAATCAACCAAACAAGATAAGTCATATCAAATATATAAGAAAAAAAGATGTAAAGAAAAAAATGTCAACATGATTGTTTGACAGATAATGCTCGTTCAGGCGAGCTAGTAGCGCACGCATTGCCAACCACGCAGGTAAGTTTTTGGGTGTGTTACCGTGGTGTGGCGATTGGGGTTAATAATTCAATAAATACAAATTCAGGATATAAAAAATTCAGGAAAGGTGCGTGCGCTAATCGCTTGCTTGAACAAAAATATTGTATTGTTACGCACAAAATCCGAGCTGGAAATGGGAATGAGTATATTCTAAATGGATGGATTTAATTTACATAATTTTAAGGATAACATTGTTATACATACATATACATATATGAATGTGGGATGAATTATATGTATACCATATAATCAGTAGTCGAAATAATGCCGATTTCGAAGTAGCTAAGAGTTTGTTTGACTGAGTTATTATAGGTTCATTCCATTTGAAGACACCCGGTCCGCACAGGACGAGATTTTTTATTTCGATGAAATTTTAATATGTTGTTCTTTGGTCAAAAGAATGAAACACGTGTTTTTTTTTTTTGCCTCAAAAAATTTTTTTTTCGGATTTATCGGCAATTGAATTCCATAAAATGCAATCGGTATTTTATTCACCTATTTTTTCAACTGTCAAAAATTAACCGATTCTCATGATTTTTTCTTTGAAATGTTCGCTATTACTTTTAGTTTTATATAAATTTATAAAAAATTGCATATAGTTAAAAAAAAACAATATTTTTTTAGTATTTAATAAAAATTTATGACTTTTTTCAAAAATTAATATTTCAAAAAACGGCTATTGTTTTTTTTTTTTTAACTTTTTCTGTATCGATCGAGGAGTTTATGTTTCTACTTGGGTAAATATCCATCAGCTAAAACTCGTTGTTTTCGAAATATGAGTTTTTTAATATTAAGATTTTTTCGCCATATATTGATGCAATACATATCAGCATACAAGCCGATCAATGCCAAATGCTTAAAATTAATTTAAATATCACATTTATTATTGAAAACATTCCTTTGTTATTATTTTTCAGAATTACAGTGATTTTGTAACAGGACATGGCAAAGGCTCTTCTGGCGGTATTTGAGGTTTAGTGAAATATTTTGCTTATCTTGTTTTGTTGATTTTCCGACAGGGTGGATAAATGATGTATATTGGAACGATTTTCCGTCATCCCTTTTCAAATTTGGTTTTGAGACAAACCGGTTTCGGCGTTGTGCCATCATCAGTGTCGATTTTCGTTCTATTCTGTTGTTGTCGTTTGTCCTGTATTTATAGTTCGTAGGTACATGAGCAGGTATTGTCAAAATTGATGTTTGTGCATATTTAGTTATATGTATGTGCTGTGTGTTTATTCAGAACAGAGGGTGGTTTACTAATCGATTTGTGTGGCTGGTTGGGGTAGGTAAAAATCCGTGATTTTAGTCGTTTGACCTTCTTTGTGGGTTTGTTGTTTTGGTGTGTTAATTGCTTTGTGTTTTTTGTTGTTGTGTGTTTGTCTATTGTACCTGTGTGGCTACTTTGTTTCTGGTAAACAAGTTTTAAAGGCTCGAATATTGTGTCAGAAATTGTGTTTACCTGTTCGTTTATTATTCTACCATTGAATGTTTTCTGTTTGTAGATTTCCATATTTCCGAGTACGTTGAGACGTCGGCCTTTTGCTTGTATGCGAAGAACCCTAACCTTTTTATTGATGTTTGCTGCGGAACATTCATTCTCGACCATGTGATTTGCGAAGTTAGACTCGGGTATAATGTTTGGATTCCGTATTTTTTTGTTGTAATCTCTAATATGTTCTCTGAACCTCGTTCTTATTTGCCGTCCTGTTTGTCCTATGTAACTATGCTGGCATCCGCAAGTAAGCTTGTATACGCCGTGTCTGCTAAACGGATCCTCTGAGTTAATGTTAGTTCTTAGTTTTCGCCCTAGATTGTTCGATGTATTGAATGCTGTGTTAATGTTGTATTTTTTAAAGAAGTTTGCCAATTTATATGTTGCTTTTCCAGTATATGTCATAGTCGTCCAGCTATTATTTTCCTTTTCATTATTTCTTTTTGGTTCTCCATTTGTCCTTCTGAGCTTATCTACTAGTGCTTTTTTTAAATCCGTTGTTTGCAGCGATATTATATATGACCTCAAGTTCTCTCTTATATGCTTGTTGTGTAAGAGGTGTTCTTCAAGTCTACTTTACGTCAAAACTATTTTCAATTCAACAATAAAATATATAGACAAACAAACGGTCTTGCAATAGGAAGCCCCACATCAGCAATTCTTATGGAAGTGTTCATGCAAAATCTGGAAGAAAAATACATACAGGAGCTGAAGTCCAAATTAGGCGCGTCATTTTACGCTAGATACGCGGATGATATAATATGCGTTTTAACTACTAGTAACGAAGAGCTTGTACTGGAGTACCTCAACAAGCAGCATGGAAATATAAAATGTACAATAGAAACCGAAAAAACGGAGGAATCAACTATCTAGACCTCACGATAAATATTGATAAAGAAGCCAAAAAAAAATGTGTAGTATCCCGAACCAATCTCAACCCAAAGATAGATGCGATGAAGCCAAGAAATATTTCAGTGTCACATACATTCCCAGGCTCTCAGAAAATTTCGCGCATGACATTATCAAAATCCTAATATAAGCCTGGCATAAAAACCTAATTGCACGCTAGCAACGTGCTTTACTAAAACAAAAAGTGCGATTGACCAACAACAACAAAGTAGCGTCGTATATGAAAAGCATGCAAGGGTAATAACAAAGAGGAATGCAACAAAATATATATCAGAACTACCAAACGAGCTTTATGCACTCGACTAGCAGAACACGAAGCTGATATAAGAAAACAAAGAAAAGGTACAGCATTATCACAACATGCAATACCAAATAACCATGTAGCTGGCTTTAAAAACGCGAAAATAATAGATATAGAGAGAAAGGAAAAAACCAGATACACATTAGAGAGCCTACGTATTATGCAAAAAAGGGATAAAACAATCAACAAAAAAGAAGATACAGACGAAATAGCCGCGGCATACCTTTTATGTTTATAGTTTTAGTTGATGATGACAAGTGTACCACTAATGATGGTATCGACAGTGTTTGGTTTTAAGTATTTTTTGTTTCAAATTGTTTTTATTTATTAATGTAATAATCCACCATCTTCAATGTAAGAGCATGTAAATATTTTCCTATTGTGGTGATTGATCATTAATGTTGTTTTTGTAATTTTTTCCTCAAATAAATTTCACAGTCCCGCCCCAGAAGATGCTAAGAAAATCTTAGCGAAACGTTGGGCTGCAAGGTGGAAAAAACTTTGTTTTATTCGCACCGCACATAAACCAGATCATTGCGTCGATATGCCCACATGCTTTTTGCAGAGAATGCGGAAGCTTGGTTTTGGAGGCCTCACAGGCAAACAGATCGACTGAATTGGGAGGAAATTTGTGAAGGATTAAGACAAAAATAAAAAGACCTGTTGAGCGATTACGGCCGAAAAGAAAATACGCGTAGACGAAAACAGAGAACCAACGAACCATTTGACCAATATTTAGACGAGTTGCTAACCATGAATGATAGGCTGCGAATTCCAATGACATATCGGGAGCTTCAGAAATAATGATTAAGAATTTAAAACCCGACCTTAGATACGAGCTGTTGCATTTCGACATAACCGATTTATCTATGCTTCGAAGAGAATGTCACAGGCATGAGCACTGCATGGCTAATTTCATTAATAGTGCCCCTACCCGAAATTTCTCCACTAGAAGAAACATATCGGAAATAGCAGAGCGGGTTTATCCGAATACAACCGAGTCATCGGATGTTGCCGAAATATCAGAGGAAAATCTGAAGTGTTGGAGTTGTCAGGTGATGGGCGATAGGTATCAAGATTACACCAACCCAGTGCGAAGATTATTTTGTTATGGTTGTGGGAAACCAGATACTTACAAACCTACATGCCCAAAATGTAATTGCGGTTCGAAAAACTCGAATCAGGATGTCCCCAGAAGGGGATATCCGAACCACCAGCCTCGGATGTAAATAAGAGCATAATTCTCGCGACCTCCAACGACATGATTCCCAAGCCATCTTGCCAGCCAAAATTAACTCCAATAAGACCTTTTCATATCCGGTTAGCCGAGTACAACCGCGTCGCGCTGAAATTTTCTCAGCACCACCAAAAATTGTTTCTCGTTCGGCACGACGAATGAATAATTTCTGGGCTAAAAAGAAGCGTTTACTAAAATTCACCATCTAAGCTATTGTGTATTAAATCTCCGATATTAGGCCTTATATACAAATTAATATTAAAAGTGAAAATGTGTTAGCATTATTAGATAGCGGCGCGAATAAAAGCGTAATAGGAGGCCAGTTGCGCAAAAAAATTTTAGAACAGAATACCACTTCCCCAGCCTATAGTGGCTATGTGAAAACAGCTGATGGTCAGTGTTGGTAAAAACAACTTATGATCAATTATACTTGTTGCAATTAAATATTATATATTCTGATCATGTGAGCCTATGTTGTACTTGAAGTTTATGAGACAATTTTTATTCATTCGTTTTCTAATTGTTCAATAAATTTATCAGGATATGGGGCCAGCCAGAATAAGGTTATAACCAAATATTATATTACTGCAAGGGGTCTTTATTGAAATCATCAAGGAAAGCGAATCGTAATGGCAACGAGTGCGTCGATTGCAAGAGTTCCGTTGCTGAATCGAAAAAATTATAATACATGGAGGACACAAATGGAAGCGGTTTTACATAAGAGCAGATTTCCGCGTATTGTTCATGGAGTTGAGCAGAGGCCGGAAGATTTGATTTTACCGGCAGAATTAAGTGAGGCCCAGCAGTGTGAATTGGCGAAAAGGCAAGATGAACAGCAAGAATATGACGACAAAAATTTGGATGCTCGTGCAGAAATTATAATGGCGTCGGAGTCAAATGTTATTAGAATAGTGAGGAACCTGAAAATGGCGAATGAGGTATAGGTCTACCTACATAACACTTATGATAGAAAATCCACAAGGCGTAAGGCTGAATGCTACCGTAAGTTAATGAATTTAAGAATGAGTGATGTTCAATCAATCACAATCTGATTGAATTTGATGTGTGTTTAACATGTTTAACTGAAATGAATGTGGAGATCGATGATGATCTTCTTACCATAATATTGCCTGATAGTTTACCAAGCAAATACAAAGAAATTCGAGCCGCATTTAATACTGCTAGTGAATTTCCGCCACTAAGGCCCGGTTTCACCAACTCGACTTAACTTAGTTAAGTCATATTTTTTAATTTTTCTGTTTCACCACCAATGCTTAGCTAAGTCGCAAATTAGCCTACCTGTTAGCTGGCTTATTCTCGACTTTCAACAGTGTTGCTGTAGTACAAATTTTGAGTCGAATTAAATGGCACTATTTATACTTATTTCATTATGCAAATATAGCAACCCCGCTATTGTTGACATCTGTAATTTCTCTGAAGAGGCTTATTTGTATTATCGGTGGAAAATTTGTAAAAAATTTAATGGATCTTCGAGATTCTGGTGAAAGTGATTGCGATTTTGAAGCTCTGCAGGTAATCGTGCTTCGACGAAAAAGAAAAATTAAAGAGCGTCCTCACTTTTTTCATTATTATGACGATGTTGACTTTCGCGAACGATTTCGTATGTGCAAAGATGCTGCTTGGTTGGTTTTTTCTTTAATAAAAGACAAAATTTATCTTGAAGCTCGGTAAGTTTACATCATATTTTATAAATGTTGCCCAAAATTACTTCTCCGTTTACAGCAACAACGCAATGCAGCCACACCAAATATTTTTCATCGCACTCCGGTTCTATGCTTCAGGATCTTTACAGCAAATTGTGGCAGCCCTTTCCGGAGTTTCAAAAGCAAGTGCCTCACGTGCAATTACGCTAGTTTCCTACCATCTAGTATCCTTGCGACCAGATTTTGTGAAATTTCCTCAAACGAAACAGGAGCGCTTGGAAACACAGGCTGCTTTTAAAGAAAGGGCAAATTTTCCGCGTGTAATTGGGGCAATGGACTGCACCCATGTTAAAACCAATTCCCCAGGTGAATATGCGTGAATAGCAATTGGAAAACAATATCTCTATATTTATTTATAAACGCTTCCCAAGGCAGCCGGTGCTGTCCGGCTTCATTTCAGTCTAATCCCATTTAATTTGTTGCGTCCTCCCAGCAGATCCTTGCAGCGGGGTAAAAGTTTAGTTGAGGGGTCGACTGCTAATACGCTACCAAAAATATCGAGAGAGGTATCAAAAGACGCGAATAATCTCGAAAATAATAATCCGAAGGCGGAAAATAAAAATTGTATCACAGTTCTGAGATATTTGCAGTTGAAGTGGGCGATTTTCATGTGGTTGTTGTAACGTTGGGTACCCACAAAAAAAAGTTGTGAACATAAGTGTTTTGCGCGGATATAGTTTTGGTCTACAAACCGGTGTTGGACCCACCCAGGGTAATTTTTTATAAGCGCGGCCGAAGGCCGCCAATACAGAGAGGTGTTCTGCGCAAAAATACGATGGATCCCACCCCTGGCTTCGGAGGGACCCGCGGGAAATATTTCTGTTTTTCGTTAATATCTTTTGAACGAGTTGAAATTCTTACTTTCGGCCTTCGGATTATTAATACTGATGTCAAGACGCGTCGTTTGACACCTCTCGATATTTTTGGACGCGTATTAGCGGTCGACCCCTCAACTAGACTGTTACCTGCAGTGGGACTGCGCCATACTCCTGTTCCGGGAAGGTATCGAACCATAAGGTCGCCCCGTAGTCTACGCCTCAGCACCCCTCACTACCTTTCAACAGCTCTGCTGCTCAACAAGCCACGCCCCACGGCGCCACCAGCTCATACGGCCGCTTCCGCTCATGACTACAATCTCCGTAGTTGAGTTGGTAGCAATGCCGAGCATCAGCAACCGCCCCGTCTTCTTCTCCCCTCTTGGAACCAACGCTTTTAATAACCCTCATTCATACGGCTGAGTTCTCAGGTGCCGCATTTCCTCAAAATGCTTACGGATATGACTCCTTAAGCCCCTAGGCGGTGTTGGCTCATCAATCAGATGTCTGTTGGGATGCTCAGATTTCTGGGTATTCAACAGGAACTGTTTGGATAGCATCTCATTTCTCTCCCTGATGGGGAATATTCTCGCCTCATTATGTAGATGGTGTTCTGGGGACAAAAGAAGGAAGCTCGTGGCGATTCTGAGAACAGTATTTTGGCAGGCCTGTAGCTTCTTCCAGTGGAGTCATTTTTAGGCTTGCCGACCATATGGGTGAAGCGTAGCACGTAAACGGCTGGCCAATTGCTTTGTATGTAGTAATGAGCGTTTCTTTATCTTTTCCCCAGGTACTGCCAGCAAGGGATTTGAGGATTTTATTACGGCTCTGGATTTTCGGACAATTGCGGCTGCGTGCTCACTAAAATGTTGCATCTGTGAGTGAAGAATAAATAGCACCAGCGAACAAAAACTATTTTTTTAACATACTAAACATTGGCGGCCACCGTGGTGTGATGGTAGCGTGCTCCGCCTATCACACCGTATGCCCTGGGTTCAACTCCCGGGCAAAGCAACATCAAAATTTTAGAAATAAGATTTTTCAATTAGAAGAAAATTTTTCTAAGCGGGGTCGCCCCTCGGCAGTGTCTGGCAAGCGCTCCGATTGTATTTCTGCCATGAAAAGCTCTCAGTGAAAACTCATCTGCCTTGCAGATGCCGTTCGGAGTCGGCATAAAACATGTAGGTCCCGTCCGGCCAATTTGTAGGGAAAAATCAAGAGGAGCACGACGCAAATTGGAAGAGAAGCTCGGCCTTAGATCTCTTCGGAGGTTATCGCGCCTTACATTTATTTATTTTTTTATTTTAAACATTTATTTTATATTATTTCCAGGCGAAGAAGATCAAACTTATGTGCAATGGAAGTGGCTGCAAAAAGGTACATCAAAACGCTGCTAATGCGGTCATTGGTTAAAATTGGAAAGAAAAGCTCCTGTATAAACTTATTAATTTTAAATAAACGCAAATATATTTTTATTAAGAAAAAAGTAACCAAATAAATTCACAAATAATAATAATAATTTAATACTTTATAAACACTGTAATTTATGTTGATTATATTTAGTGACTGCTTCCCAAGGCAGTCGGTTCTATGTACCGGAGCGATTCGGGATTTTTCCGACCAAGGACTGTCATTTCAGTGTAACCCCATTTAATTTGCTGCGTCCCTCCCACAAATTTGCATCCTCCCAGCAGCTCCTTGCAGCGGGACTGCTCCATATTCTCTTGCTCTGGGAAGGTATCGAATCCAATCCGGGTCCGTCTCCTGACCCCGGTCCTGAGAAATGCTTTTGCTGCGTCTGCCGGAAAAGAATATTTTTAGGACGGTCATACTCTGTTCAGTGTGTCTCGTGTAAGGGATGGTTGTATCGGACAGGTTGTTCTGGGCTTGATCCCAAAACCCGACGTGCACGTAACTTTTATAAATCTTTTGTGGCTCCTTGCTGTTCACGTCCAAGGGCATTCCGTAGTCTACGCTTTAGCGTCTCCGCGACGGCAACCCCCGAGGGGTTTCATTGCGCCATGTTGCCAGGTCGCAAACCCAAATCATCCGGGTACCCCAATGCTTGCCCAAGGACGCCCAGTCCCAGGGCAACAACAGCAGTTGCGTCCTGGCCTTCCTCAACCCAGGCGTAGTCACCCGTCACTTACTCCCAGAGTGGCGACGTCTCCCCCTATGCACTTCAGAATTCTGCAGTTAAACTGTAATGTACTAACTGGGAAGATCACGGAGATAGTCGATTTCGTGAAGCGGCACAACATCCACATTGCTGCGATTCCAGAGACTAAACTCACAGCAAGGTCTGAAAACCTGTTCTGGGTATAATGTCCACAGAAAAGATCGCATGAGCGGTAATGGAGGCGGCCTCACGTTTATCATACACCACTCTGTGCAATATCATATATTTGATCCTGGCATCGACCGCTGGGACAATGTCTTAGAACGTCAAGGCCTATCTGTCCGGTCAGGCGATGCAAACCTAGAAATCATCAACATCTACATCCCTCAGCGCCTTACTCACTGGCAACAATCGCATTATATTAGCCGACTTTAATGCCCATCACGATCTATGGCATTCAAACTAGCGGGCGGACAGTAGGGGTGAGATGTTGGCTGATCAAATAGAAGAAACGACGTTCTGCACAATAAACGGAGACGCCCCCACACGTATGGTAGGAAGCTGTCACAGCTCACCAGATATCTCAATCGTGAGCGCAGAACTCGTAAACTGCGTCAACTGGCAGCCGATGGTAACATTGGCATCCGACCACCTGCCCATACTTATTTCGCTCGAGCGTACCGCCGACTTCATCGTCACTGAAAAACGCACTTTCATAAACTTCAAAAAAGGAAAAATGGGAAGAATATAAATGCTTTACAGACAACCGCTTTGCTGCCCTCCCTATCCCGACTGATGCCCGCCAAGGGGAGCGTGCCTTCCGTAAGGTCATTGAATCCGCCTCGGCACGTTTCATTCCCGCCGGGAGAATTCCCGAAATCCGGCCCCACTTCCCGGCGGACCAGGTGGACCGCAAATTATCTGGGTGGTCGGCAGGCATCGGTGCAATTTAGAAACGAAACATCAAAACCAAGAATAATTAAACAAGGGGTGCCACAGGGTAGTGTTCTATCCCCTCTTTTGTTTAATTTCTACATATCTAAGCTACCTTCACCACCAGAAGGAGTCACTATCGTTTCATACGCCGATGACTACACAATAATGGCCACAGACCCAGGCCCACAGATCGATGAGCTCTGCAACAGAATAAACGGCTACCTCCCTGATCTCTCAGGTTTTTTCGCCTCGCGAAACCTGGCATTATCACCGACTAAATCTTCCGCGACCTTATTTACAACATGGACTTCCCAAATGTCGACCATTTTGAACATCCACGTCGATGGCACTACGCTACCGACTGTCCTACACCCCAAAATCTTGGGTGTGACGTTTGATCAGGATCTACATTTTGGTGAGCACGCAGCCGACATTGTTCCGAAAATCCAGAGCCGTAATAAAATCCTCAAATCCCTTGCTACTCGATACAATCATAAAACGTGGGCCTGGCACTAAAGAGCAACCAACTATGCTTTGTATTTAGTTTTTTGCAACCATTCTTTTTAGGTAAGGGTAATCGCTATGTTAATTGGATGTGGCTGGAAAAGGGTGCACCCAAACGGTGTGAATGTGGATTTTATTTCCAATTAAAGGAAGTAAAACCAATTTAAAAAGAATTACAGCAAAAGTCAACTTAAAACCGTGGTATATATTCGTCCGATATATTATTAATTTGAATATAATTTTTTACACATTATAAATAAACTAAGAATATTAGCCTATGTTATAACCAGTCAAGAGGTAACCACTATTACCATTCATATTTACTTCAGGATGTTTGCGATTGGGCAATATTTGATAGTAACGTAACCAGTTTCAAGTAAAATGCAAATTTGTGACATTAGAGTTGGTTTTCAGCTCTACATACAAGTCCATTAACAATTCCTTGCTAAGACTGTACAACACTATTGGGCGTGAAGGTTTTACAAAGTGTAATAAAGCTTGCACGATGTTACTTGGGTGTTCCTTTGCTGCTATGACTAGTGCATCAAAATTGACGCGCATTAACTCACATGCACGCCGGTTTTCTATCTGCCATTTCTGCGCCGGTGCTGCTGGAACTGTTGCAGATGGGTTATTTGTTTCGCTATAATCGCCGGTGCTGTCGCTATTAGGGGACGCTGTTGTTGTTGTAACAGTGCTTGATGTTGCGCCCGAAGTTGCTGCAGCAAAAAAAGAGTCAAGTTATTACAGCTAGCAAGGTTTTATTGTGCTGCAATGGCGAAAACCTGTCCGAGGTTTTTGAGAATACAAATTTAGGTCGTTCTGTAAACAAGACCAGAAAGGCTTTGGAGAATTCTCCAAGTGTTTTTGGCAATATTTTTATACAGATCAAGCCTGTCTAATCGTTTATTCAATGTTACTTACCCGCATCATCTTCGCTTAGTTTCTGCTTTTTACTGCTTGGCTCTCTTTCTTTAATGGATGTACTTGGCTCAGTTGCGGCCTCGGGCACCTGTTGATTCTTCTCTTGATAGTATTCTCGCAGCACCGAATATAAATTTACCGAGATACAACGTGTTAGTTGCTCTTTCATTGCTTGCTTCTGTGGCACATTACCTGGATGCATGTGCACAAGTGTCGCCTCAGTGTTAGCGCCAATTGAATTCAGAAAGCTTGCAGGTAGCAGACCACTTGTACCACTCTCATACATTAAATAACTACCAAAACCGCTTACACCCGCATATGAAATGTTATTATTTTTATTATAATTTTATTAAAAGTTGCCAATACGCAACTGACAGCCGTAACTGTCAATACTTCAAATGGATTGGGTTGCGTGAAATTAAAGAGTAGCAAAAAATACTACTATGTATAAAACAGCTGATAGGGTTGTTGTATGTCAATTTCGTTAAGTAACTAAGTTGGTGAAACCGAAAAAAAACTAAGCCGCAAATCAGGACTAACTTAAGTCACAACTAAGTTTTAGCCTAAGTCGAGTTGGTGAAATCGGCCCTAAATGTCTTACGTGCGAGGTTATTAGAAATTGGAGACAAACCGGCCAATCAAGAAGAGGAGGAAGCTTTCAAGGTTCACAAATTTGTCAGAAACAAAGCAAAACAAGGAGAGGAAGTTTGTAAAGGCAAGAAGTTTTCCGGAAATGTTGGTAATACAAATAAACAAGGTACGTGCTTTCCATATAACTGCTACATATGTGGGAAGAAAGGACACGCGGCAAAAGATTGCAGGCTGAAAAATAAAGACATTTCAAACAGTGTTGAAACGTACTGCAAAGCAACTGATAAAAACTGCAAAATAGTTATGTCCAAGGATAAAGCGCTTATAATGAAGGATGGCCAAGTTCTTGTAGAGATGTGTTCATTACTAAAAATAGCAAGTCGTCTAATGGAGTATTGGATTTAATACACACTGATATGTGTGGTCCTATGAAAACTGAATCGTTGAGTGGAAAGAAATACTTTGTAACTTTTATAGATAATTTTTCTAGAAAAGTTTTTACATATTTTTTGCACCATAAGAATGACTATCTTAACGTTTTCAAAATATTTAAGAAGGAAGTTGAATTGAATAGTGGCAGGAAGATTGAATGCGTGCGAAGTGATAATGCGAAATAACTTACTAGTGGCTAATTTACAGATTTTTTAAATTCACATGATATAAGGCGCCAATTAACGGTAGAGTACACTCCACAGCAGAATGGAGTTGCTGAAAGAATGAATAGAACGTTAGTGGAAATGGCTAAATGTTTAATGTTTGCAGCAAATCTACCAGAGTTTTTATGGGCTGAATTAGTACATACAGCAAGTTACATACGAAATCGTTGTCCAACGAAGTTAAATAATGATAAAACCCCAGTAGAGTTATAGGAAGGAAAACTTCCAAGTGTGCATCATTTTCGAAAAATTGGTAGTAAGGCTTTTGTATTAAGAAAAAATCCAGGGAGGACTAAATGGGATCCAAAAAGTGAAGAATATACTTTAATTGGTTATTCAGAAGAATAGAAAGCTTATCGTCTATGGAAAAGAGGAACGCGTCGAATTATTAAAAGTAGAGATGTGAGACTTTTAGTGGGAGTTTTTGAGATCAGTGAAGATCATGTCGAGAAAAATAAGGAATTTTTCCAAGAGTATATTTTTGAGAAAAAATCTGAAAGTAGCAAAAAATCAGAAACCAAAAATTATTTACAAAAAGCTGTAAACTAGAATCAGATGACGACGTTTTTATTGATAGTACAGATCAAGTCGATAGTGATGTGAATGACAATATTATGGGAATTGAGAAAAATAGCTCTGAGAGAGAAAAGGTTAATGATAGAGACAATTTCGAAGCAGTAAATGAATTACCTGAAAATTCCATAAAGAGACGTTTACGATCGTGGGCTTTTGGTAATGAGTCAATAAAGAAAGTGTCAGAAGAAGAAGACCATAAATGTTATAAATATGCTATTTTTTCGCCAAAATCAGATGAGTGGCTGAAGGCTATGCAAACAGAAAATAATTCTCTTATGAAAAACGAAACTTGGGAATTTGTAGATTTGCCCAAAGGAAGAAAAGCAATTGGTTGCAAATGGTTGTACAAATCAAAAATACGACCTGATAGCACAGTTGACAAGAGGAAGGCAAGGTTAGTTGCACAAGGATGTCCTCCAAAGTATGGAATAGATTATACAGATACATTTGCGCCTGTAGTACGATAAAGTTTGATACGTCTTATATATGCACTAGCAGTTGAGCATGATCCTAAGCTACGGCAGTTGGATGTGTCTAGTGCATTTTTGAATGGTAATTTGGACGAAGAGATCTTCATGCAACAACCTGAGGGATATATTGATGAAAAACGGAAAGATAAGGTTTGTTTGCTTAAAAAGGCTATTTATGGACTTATACAAGCTGGAAGGCAGTGGTTTAAGCGAATAGATGATGTAATTAAAAAATTTGATTTAATACAATCAAATTACGATCAATGTATATACACACTTAAAAACAAAAATTGTATAGTTGCTTTATACGTTCATGACTTAATCATTGCAGCAAAGGATGATATTATGACTGAAAGTTTTATAGAAACTCTGAAGGAAAATTTTGAGATACACGATTTTAACCAACCCTCTAATTCTATTGGTTTGGGAATTAAAATCGATAAAGGGAGTTTGTCAATTTCACAACCTATGTATATTGGAATTTTAATTCGGAAATACGGTCAAGCTAACGCAAAACCAGCAAAAATTCCAATGCATGAAAAGACGGTTTTAGAAAAAGATCCGAAAATTCCAGGGGAAGCAGAAAAAATAGATAAAACAAAATACCAAGAAATTATTAGATCACTTTTACATCTTTCGGTTTTTAGCAGGCCTGATATAGCGTGCAGTGTTAATATTGTAACGAATTTACTGAAAACCCTCTTATTTGCCCTTCTGCTAAGTTCGAATCACTAAACTGTTGAATAAATAACTCCAATATTGAATAATGGAAAAATGGCGTTTATTAAAGTACTTCACAATAACACTTATACTTTGCAACTAGCTGGCTTAGTAATCAAACTGATTGATAGCTTAAATAAAACTGAATTCTCGCATCTACTGTTCTCGCATTTTTATACTCTTTGATTTCCTAGTTGCATACTTCTAAGCTTTTCCATTCCAGAACTTACTAGTTGGTTTCTCAGCTACGACTACAGATGTATAATTTGTATAGCTTCTCTCAAACCCCATGCGCTTGTATGTGTGAGCGAAACTTCCACAATTATAATTGCCTACATTTAGGAGCATCTCAATAAGATGTCTGCATGTGTTTGGGCATCTCATCTACGCTGCGTGTACGTACATATGTGTAGACATAACGAATGAATTATTGATGTGCGTACAGTCATTGCTTAGCATCGGCTTAGAGATGGCAGTACCCCTTAGTGTTGCAAATATTCGTAACACTGCCCTCCACCTCGTCCCGATCAGACAAATCTCTCGATCTAAACGCTGCTAACATCGCCAAATGTATCACTCTTCTATTTCGTGATTCCCCAATTGCTTGTATGCGGTATATGACATCACTGATCGTCTTCACAACTCTGTACGGGCCTTCCCAACTGCACCGATATTTGGAAGGAACACCTTTCCGCCGGTGAGGGTGTAGCATTATGCGTCATACCCACCTATGTAATACACTTGCGGCATTAGGCATCATGAACTTCTATGCCAAATACATTTTAGTAATAATCATATTACAATATTATACAACATAAATTATTGAACTAACCCAGCGGTTAGCTAACATCAATGGAATGCCGAATATGAAACCCTTGTCCGTTCACAGCTAATAAATTCTGCTTATTATTTACATACAACCAATAATGGGAATTAACCAAATACTCACATTGATCTGCTGACTTTGCAAGCATGCATACAAACCTACATGTATGCATAGCATTAACCAAATTACTCGCATTGATCTGCTGACGCTGCAAGCAGGCATACAAATCTACATGTATGTAAGCATGCATACAAATCTACATGTATACAAAGCATGTATATAAACCTACATGTATGCATACCCCATTACCAATGTACATATTTTTAGTTTATTAGTATTAAGATAATTACGAATGTATAGGTTAAGTAAATAATTATGAAAGGGAAAGAATTTATTTAATAAAAAGAATTAATGTTTGACTACCAAACCTTTCACATCTTTTATTCCAAAACAAACATTTCAAGGGTTGTATAGCAGTACCAAATCTCCCTCCCGGAAACCTTCCGAATTATTTTCCTTGTCGTACCTGTGTTTCACCTTACTACTCATTATCCTGGATCGTTCCTTCGCACTCTGTTGATTGGCCAATGAACTACTTCGTAGAGCTTGCGCTTGAGGGATTGGCTTCGCATAATCAGTATCGTTCCCACGTTTCACAACAGTAGTGCGCTCCGGCTTGAAACTACCCTCGCATTCTTTCTCGCAAATTCGTTGCTTCGTTTTCCTGCGTCTTTTAGGTTTTGTCAATACCAGTGTTTCTCTCGCAGGTACTTTTGATTTAGCTTTATTTAGCCCATGCGATCTATTAACTTTTGCCTTTGACTTCCGTGGTTTTTGTCGAGTCTTCTCCACCAGTACTCGATTACTACTGAATCCTTTCTGCAAACTGAAGTTAAGTGGTATATCCCGGTTCTTATAATGCATCACCCTTTTCTGCATATCGATCTTGATGTCATGGTCAACCAAGAAGTCCACTCTCAATATGACTTCATCAACGATCTCCGCCACAACGAGTTTGTGTAAAACCCTGACCTTCCCAATTAAGACTTCACAGACAACTTCTCCCCGGACTTGGTTATACTCGCCAGTGACCGTACGCAACCTCGCTCCAGGTAATGACTTTACTCTCCTGTAGACCAAATCAGATCGAATCAAGGAATGAGATGCGCCCGTATCTACAGTCAGTACACGTTCTTTACCATCCACATTCCCTCTGGCGGTAAGACTGCTCGATTTTCTACCAGTTTGCAACACAGATATCACAGGGCATTCAGTAGCTGGATCTAGCTCTCGATCTCTACCTCTTACTCGCTCTTGTTCACTACCTCCAGCTATGCTTTTACGGCCCCCCACATTGCTGGAATTGTTAGGATTGGTACTGCAAT
Source organism: Eurosta solidaginis (assembly GCF_040869045.1). NCBI lineage: Eukaryota > Metazoa > Arthropoda > Insecta > Diptera > Tephritidae > Eurosta > Eurosta solidaginis. The sequence continues at coordinate 199,879,279 of NC_090324.1, forward strand.
AACGTGCAATGTGCCCTGTATTCCCACACTTAAAGCATTTGACGGCACCATCGTTTTCTGCTGCGTTCCTTTTAATGCTTCCAAAATTGTGTCTACCCAGTCTGGCCTTTCCACTTCCACGCGATGAGCTTTGTATGCGGGCTTATTCAAAAGTGACGTTGTTTCCTGAGTCAGTGCGTGGGATACAGTTTCAGCAAATGTTAAATTTGGATTCGCATATGTGGGCCCGCTTCGTTTCCACATCTCGTATGCCATTTATGAAGCTTTGGATTTTTACCCTTTCAGTGTATTCCACGGATGCGTCCGCATTTGCCAAATGAGCCAACCTTTCAGCATCCGAAGCAAACTCTTGCAAAGTCTCATTAGCTTTTTGGTAACGGTTTTGCAGTTCTATTTGAAATGTCTGTTTCCTGTGTTCGCTTCCGTATCGCCGTTCTACAGCAGCCATCAATGCGTCATAACTGTTCCATTCGTACTCTGGAATAGTCTGTAAGGTTTCGGCAGCTGGTCCTTTAAATGCTACGAAGAGTACGGCAAATTTATCTTCCATATTCCAGTTGTTAACTGCTACGGTCTTTTCAAACTGTAGCTTAAAGACCTGGAAAGGAACAGTACCGTCAAAGGATGGTGTTTTTACCTTCGTATTGCTTGCTGAAATAACTGGGCGATTTAGTTGCAGCTCCTGTATACGACCTTTTAAAGCATTTACCTCAGCCTCGATTTGGTTCTCAAACTGCATTATTTTTTCGTCCATACGGGCTTCTAGTTGTACAGAGATCTGCGATGATACCTGTGCTGAAATATGTCCCGACATTTCCGATATACGTGCCTCCTGTGCTTCAATCCTGGATTCTATTTGTGACGACATTTCGGATATACGTGCCTCCTGTGTGTCAATCCTGGATGTTATTTGAGACGACATTTCGGATTTACGTGTCTCCTGTGATTCCATTTGGGATACCATATATGTCTTCTGTTCTGCCAGTTGAGTTTCCATCTTGGGTGTAATACGTGTCTCCTGTGACTCCAGTTGGGATGCTATACGTGATTCCAGTTGGGATGTTATATTTGTCTTTTGTTCTCCCAGTTGTGATGACATGTTGGTGGATATTTGTGATGACATTTCGGACATTTGTGCCGATATTGCAGCCAATATCATGTTCAAGTCTGTGCTCGCCATCGTCTGCGTTGTTTCGTTTTTCTCCTCCAATTTTGTTGTCTCATCGCCACCAAGATGAAAGACATACTCTTCCACGTCAATTTCTTCTAATTCCATTGCCTCTCGTAGTCGTGCTTCGAGTCGAGTTCAATGCCGGTTGTATTCAATCTACGGCTCTCCAACTCCTTCTTCAGTTGCGGGATCTTCAAATCGCTTATCTTTGCCATGTCCAAGTTGTATTCGAAGTCTTCGGAATTTATTCAACAATACGACTTCTGACACCAATTGTAACGAATTTACCTCTTGTTTGCCCTTCTGCTAAGCTCGAATCACTAAACTATTGAATAAATAACTCCAATATTGAATAATGGAAAAATGGCCTTTATTAAAGTACTTCGCAATAACACTTATACTTTGCAACTAGCTGGCTTAATAACCAAACTGATTGATAGCTCAAATAAAACTGAATTCTCGCCCCTACTGTTCTCGCATTTTTATACTCTTTGATTTCCTAGTTGCATACTTCTAGGCTTTTCGATTCCAGAACTTACTAGTTGGTTTCTTAGCTACGACTACAGATGTGTAGTTTATATAGCTTCTCTCACACCCCATGCGCTTGTATGTGTGAGCGACACTTCCACAATTATAATTGCTTACATTTAGGAGCATCTCAACAAGATGTCTGCATGTGTTTGGGCATCTCATCTCCGCTGCGTGTACGTACATATGTGTAGACATAATGAATGAATTATTGATGTGCGTAAAATCACTTCTTAGCATCGGCTTGGAGATGGCAGTACCCCTTAGTGATGCAAATATTCGTAAAAATATGTTATCCCAGATTATTCAAGATCCACGTAGGCAACTTTGGAACGCAGCTATACAAATAATACGATATTTAAAGTATACGCAAAATTTTGTTTTAAAAAAAAAAAAAAATAAATGTAAGGCGCGATAACCTCCGAAGAGATCTAAGGCCGAGCTTCTCTTCCAATTTGCGTCGTGCTCCTCTTGATTTTCCCTACAAATTGGCCGGACGGGACCTACATGTTTTATGCCGACTCCGAACGGCATCTGCAAAGCAGATGAGTTTTCACTGAGAGCTTTTCATGGCAGAAATACACCCGGAGTGCTTGCCAAACACTGCCGAGCGGCGACCCCGCTTAGAAAAATTTTCTTCTAATTGAAAAATCTTATTTCTAAAATTTTGATGTTGCTTTGCCCGGGAGTTGAACCCAGGGCATACGGTGTGATAGGCGGAGCACGCTACCATCACACCACGGTGGCCGCGGGGCGTCAACTTTTAGGCTATGTTGATGGAAATTGGGCAACAGGCGTAAATGATCGTAAATCTCAGATTGGTTTTTGTTTTTTACTCGCAGGTGGAGTTGTGTCTTGGGAGTCGAAGAAGCAACGTGTCGTGGCAACATCCAGTGCTGAATCGGAGTATGTTGCGTTATCAGAGGCAGCGAAAGAAGCACAATATTTACGTTATTTACTGTGTGAGCTCGGGTATGGATTAGACAAACCAGTTGTTCTTTACTCGGATTCACAAAGTGCACAACAAAGGGCTACGCTTGGAAGACATCACTCTAGAACTAAGCACATTGATTATAAATATCATTTCATGCCGGCTGATGTTCTCACTAAACCAGTTGCAATAATTAAACATGAACTATGTATCAAGTCAATGGGTATACTTCAAACAGTTTGATCACAGTTGAGGAGGCGTGTTGGCAAAAACAACTTATGATCAATTATACTTGTTGAAATTAGATATTATAAATTCTGATCATGTGAGACTATGTTGTACTTGAAGTTTATGAGAAAATTTTTGTTCATTTGTTTTCTAATTGTTCAATAAATGTATCAGTCAGCCACAGCAAATAAGTGGTATAATAACTGTAGCCGTTAAATATAATGGAACACATAGAATTTTTGATAGTCCCATCTATAACTCAATCAGCCATTTGCGGGATAGATTTTGGTAATGAGTTCGATATAAAAGCAAAGATTGAGACCAAATGCGGTCACATTAGAAACTAATTCCGAGGGAGTGGGGTCTCTGAATACCCACCAACGAAAGCAACTAGATAGTATAATAGAATCATTTACGAATTTCGAGAGAGGGGCTGGGATTAACCAATTTAGTGGAGCATGTCATAGATACAGGTGATGCAAAACCCATAAAGCAGAGATTTTATCCTATATCTCCAGTCGTAGAGAACATGCTATGCCAGGAAATAGATAAAATGTTGGAACTAGGAGTGATAGAAGAAGCTCCAAGTTCAGCGTGGTCTTCACCAGGAGTGTTAATTGTCAAATCTGGAATGGTTCGATTCTGCTTAGATTCGCGCAAATTAAACGAGGTAACGTTAAAGGATGCATAGCCCATTCCAATTATTGAGGGATTGCTCCCGTTCATTATATTTCCAAGATCGACTTGAAAGATGCATTCTGGCAAATTGGTCCTGAAAAGCAATCACGGGAAAAGACTGCCTTTACCGTTCCTAGCAGGCCACTGTACCAATTCAAAAGGATGCCTTTTGGATTGTGCAATGCGCCACAAACTATGTGTAGACTTATGGACACAGTGATAACAAATAACTTGAAAAATCACGTTTTCGTATATTTGGATGATTTACTAGTAGTGTCGTCTTCATTTAATGAACATTTGGTTCACTTGCCCGAAGTATCCGCATTATTGCGAAAGGCTGGTTGACCATTAATATTCGAAAAAGTAAATTTTGTCTAAGCCAAGTCAACTATTCAAGTTTTGTAGTGGGGAGCGGATCTCTCCAGGTAGACAAAGAAAAGATCTCTGCGATTCAGGCATATCCTACTCAAAAGACTGTACGCCAACTTCGGAAATTCCTTGGAATTACCGGATGGTGTAGGAGATTTATCGATTATTATGCTTCAACTACGTTTCATTTAACCGAGATACTCTCCAAGGAAAAACAGTTTGTGTGGAATTCAGTGGCCCAGCAATCAGTTGAAGACCTCAAAGAAAAATTTACTTCAGCACCTATATTAATACACCCTAACTATAACAAACCTTTTATTTTACAATGTGATGCTAGTCAAGTAGGAGTAGGAGCATGTTTGCTGCAAGAAGATGAGAACGGTCAAGAACGACCTATAACATACATGTCACAGAAGCTCAACAAAGCGCAGCGAAATTACTCAGTGAGAGAGCTTGAGTGTCTAGCCGTTGTTCTTGTAATAAAAAAGTTTAGAATGTATGTTGAAGGGATGGAATTCATGGTTGTGACCTATCATGCTAGTTTGCGTTGGCTCATGCAATAAAAGGATCTTAGCGGGAGACTAGCGAGGTGGGCCATAAAACTGCAAGGTTCCAACTTTTCAATTGACCACAAAAGAGGAAGTGAAAACGTAATTGCTGATGCCCTGTCTCGCACGTATGAGGACATTCAGAGTCCGAAATTTATGTAATAGAACTTCCAGTCCTACCGGAAATTGATTTAAGCTCCGATGCCTTTAACTCGCATTAATATGAGGAGTTAAAACTTCGGTTTCAGTCCTCAAATTTTCCTGACTTCCAAGTTATTGACGGGCACATTTATCATCGTACTGAATTCGCGGTAACAGCGATACTGATGACAATGCTTGGAAATTATATGTGCCTACAGAATTACATGAAAATTTGATTTCTGCTGCCCACGAGCAACCATCAGCAAGCAGCGCATGGCGGGATAGCAAAAACTGTAAAACGTGTTAGACGACGGTTCTATTGGCCCGGCATGGTCACACAGATACGCGACCATGTACTAAACTGCGAGAGCTGTCAAACGTCGAAAACACCATCAAAGCCATTAAGACTACCAATGGGACAGCAAATTATTTCAGAAAGGCCTTTTCAAATTTTGTATATGGATCTGATAGGACCATTTCCGCGTTCCAAAAAGGGTAACATTGGCTTGCTAATTGTAATTGATCATCTCACCAAGTTCGTATTTTTGAAGCCAGTAAAGAAATTTACATCGAATTTAATAATAGAATATTTGAAAGATAATATCTTTGAATGTTTTGGTATTCCCCAAAGTGTTGTAACCGACAACGGTAGCCAGTTTAAAAGTAAAGAGTTTGAGCATTTTTTGCAAAAATATGATGTTTCCCATATCACAACAGCTGTTTATTCCCCTCAGTCTAATGCATCTGAGCGAGTTAACAGATTCATCAACGAGGCCCTAAGAAGCTATATACGAAAAGATCAGCGAGATTGGGATGCATTTACCAGCAGCATTAATTGTACGCTCCGAAACAGCCTGCACCAATCTTTAGGTTATACGCCGTATTTCGCCATGTTTGGACAGCACATGATTACACACGCCGCTGATATAGAGTTTTGCGTAATCTGAATCTGCTTAGTGACAATACGGTAAAACTGGAGCGTAGCGACAATTTTCAGTTAATACGGGAGGTAATAAAAAAAAATCTGGAGAAAGCTCATCTCCGAAACGCCAACTCGTATAAGGTATAAGGTAAAATACATGGAGCGTAAAATCACCGCTAATATGAGAGATAGTAAAGCAATGTGGAACCATCTCAAAAATTTTATAAGTATGTCGAAGACTAGAAATACCATAAATAAAATCTCAACTGATGACAGAATTTTCACAGCTGAGAGTCAAATAGCTCAATCGTTAAACAATTATTTTATAGACAGCATCACAGAAGTCAATACAAACATAGAAGTTGTTGATAGGGAGTTTCCCACAGGCCAAACAATTACAAACAGTTTTAAGTTTCTTGAAATAGATACGGATGAAATAATAAGAATTGGCAGAAGTCTTAAATATAAAATAGGCGGAAATAATCTTCTAGCGGAAAGAGTCATAAAAGATGCGGTAATATATCGTTGGTTTTTTACATGCAAATAATCAACGAGAGTTTGAAAAATTGGGTGTATCCAAACTTATGGAAAACTTCTAAAGTTGTGCCAATAGAGAAAGTGGCGAATACAATTAGAGCCGACGAGATGAGGCCCATAAAAACATGAGGAATGAGGAAAACATACTCGAACGAGTGGTAAAAAAGCAATTATTGCAAAATCTAGAATCGAACCAAATCCACTGGATCACACATTCCAACTTTTTTTTTTGCACCAGAGACGCCATTATAAAATTCCTATGTATAATCACCCCCTGATTCCGAAAATCAAGGTTATTTTTAATTCTATGGTAACGTTTTTGAGATATTTACGAGTTACCGTTTTTTTTTTTTTTTTTTTTTAAAATTGGGTTCACTTAACTATATATATCTCAAGAACGAATTGAGCACTTCCAAAACGGTTTAAAGTCTTTAAAAGGTAATAAAATTTGCTATAAAATTGTGTATAAAACACTTTTTGCTAGGCCCTGCAGATTCAAAGATAACGAACAATCATTACGGATTTTTTCAATTTTTTTTGTAAAAATATGAAATAAATTTGTACTTTGCGATGAAGGATCTCGAAAACTTTTTATTTTTTGCAGATGTTATTCTCTCTAAGCTCTATTTTATTATAAAAAAAAAAAACAATAAGCTTTCATTCAACAAAATCGATGGACTAATACAAAAGTTATAAGCATTCAAGTAAATATATCCATTTAATACTTAAGTACCCTACTGATACATATGTGTTAGTATTCGTATATAAGTAAGTTAGCAGGTAGATTTTCGAAGGGTTGTTAGATACAAAAAACTGTTAGTGTCGTTTTCTTAAACCCAAGTACATTTCAAGCAAGAGCATATTTTTAAGGCAGGTAGTGTTTTCTTTGTAGAACTAGGGAACCTTTTTCTCTAGGTAGGCTTGAATTTTTACTTGATCTAAGTATAAATAAACTAAAGGTGATGGAGAGGCTGATGGAACATGTATCAGGGAGGCACTGAATGACCACCTCTCTGAAGCGCAACATGCCTATATGAAGGGTAAATCAACGGAAACGGCATTGCACGAAATTACATCGTGCATAAAGAGATCGTTCTCCTTCAAGGAATACTGCCTGACAGCCTTCCTAGACATAGAAGGAGCGTTCAATATCATTAAACCCGACTCAATCATTAAGGTACTGACTGATCTGGGAATCGAATCTCAGCTGGTGGGTCTTGTGTACCAATTGCTGCTATGCAGGATAGTACAGGCAGAACTTGCAATGGTATCGTTGAGCAGGTTCGTCAGTAGGGGAACTCCCCAAGGTGGAGTCCTATCCCCTCTGCTGTGGGTCTTGGCGGTGAGTCAACTGCTAAGGGACATGGAGGAGGGGATGGGCTGTAAAGCTATAGCATATGCTGACGACATTGCCTTGATGATAAGTGGGAAGTTTCCACAAACATTCTGCGACCTACTACCCATAGATATAGTAGGCATTAAATATGCAGCATGTGCAGCTATCAGGCTGAGAAAACTGACCACATGGTCGCACTGCAAACATACTGAAATTCTCGACAGATTCTGCATACCAGAATGGACAGATTTCTGCAAACCATATACCAAATTTAACAAGGGATACGAGATATTAATATCTGAGATGGAACAGTGGGTGAATGACCCTGATTGGCCCACTAACAGCATTCATATATACACAGATGTATCTAAACTGGATAACAGGGTCGGAGGGGGTGTCTATTCGGAACGATTGGAGATACAAAGATCGTTTCGCCTTCCGGGTCACTGAAGAAGCACATTTAAATTTTCTCAGACCGTCAAGCAGCACTGAAAGCCCTTGACTCTGTCACAGCTAATTCTGAAACTGTAGTAACCTGTCGCAGATCACTTAACGTGATGGCTGAACAGCTTACTCTGTATCTGGTATGGGTTCCGGGACATAAGGGCATACCAGGTAATGAGATGGCAGATGAGCTTGCAAGAAAGGGTACCTCCCTTCCACTTTCGCCATCCTGGAAGAGGTTCGCTCTCCACCTGCAAGCTCAAAATAAAGGAGGCTATACTGATAGAAGCGGGAGCCAGGTGGAAGCATCATGATAGATGCCACACGGCAAAACTCACATGGCCGGAATGGAATGAGAAGAGATCGCGAGGGCTTCTCACCCTACGTAATAGGGATATTTCTTTAGTTGTAGGTCTTCTTACGGGTCATGTTTGTATTGGACCGCATGCGGAAAGGATTGGCGCTCCATTTAATGATTATTGTAGAAGCTGCGGCAACGAAGAAGAACCTGAAACTGTGAGGCATCTACTCTGTGAATGTCCAGCGGTCGGTAGAAGAAGGCAACGTTTTATAGGCAAAATGTTTCTCGTATATCTGACTGATATAACTGAGATCAATACACGACGCTTAGTTAGCTTCATAAACTCAACGAAGTGGTTTGATTAGGAGAGTAGGTATAAATCCGTGTGGTTTCACAATGGGCCTATAAATGGCTAAGAGTGCCGCTCCAATGTGGGCGGCAGCCACTTGAACCTAACCTAACCTAACCTAAGTATAAATAATATTACATGCGCATTGTTCCTTCACAATATCTTCAAGTCTCGCCGGATACTTTCCAGTTTATAATTGCAGTTTATAACCCGTCATTTACTTAAAAATATAATATGAATAAAAGGGCGCCAGAGTTTCAGTGTACAAATGATCCAGATATGTTCTGTTTCATCTGCGGTCAATTTATCGTTAAAAGAATGCGACGTGTGTTTTCAAATCCTTTGAAAGTTACATACTCCAAGTATTTTGGAATTGGGCCTAAAAACAATGAAAAACCATGGAAACCGAATGCTGTGTGCACCACATGTCGAGTGGAATTGATTTTGTCGGAAACCGGAACAAAAAGATGCGTTGTAAAAATTTGGAATTTGCTCCCTTTTAATGCATAGCTGACTAATTTCTGAAACTATCTATTTAGGCGACATATGAAATTTATTACACCAATGAAGTGGAGGGAACCAATTTGCTATTCAACGGACTGCTATATTTGTACTACAAAAGTAGTTGGGGTTGGAAAGTCAAGAAAAGTAACATACGCGAGCGTATCTACAGTGTCATTACCAGAACTAAATTCAACGGAAGCTACATTGCTAGAATAAAATTTAACTAGTTCCGGCTCCAGTGTCATTGTCAACAGCAGTATCTGATAACGCTGTTGTACTGGATTTCAACCGGAAACCGAAAGAAACTCTTTGACACAAGCACAAATCAATGATTGGATAAGGGATTTGGAATTTTCAAAGGAAAAGGCCGAACTACATGCCTCTCGTATGCAACAACTTAAATTTGTTTCAACCGATGTTAAGGTAAAATATTATAGAACTCGTCACGAACAAGTTTTCAGAAAATATACAAGCAATAAATTAAGTTTAAAGGCCTTATTATTGCATATTGGCAACCAAACGCCAGCTATCCCGATCGCGCATGCAGTAAATACGAAGGAAACTTATGAGATAATGCAAAAATTGCTCAGATTAATCAAATACGAAGAACATGATTGGAAAATATGTGCCGATCTTAAAGTCGTTGGAATGCTATGTGGTCTACAAAGTGGATACACAAAATACTGTTGCTTTCTATGCGATAGCCGAGCTCGTCAAGACCACTACATCATAAAGGATTGGCCAGAATGAATCGAGTTTCAAGTTGGGGTGAACAACATAAAATACTCCCTACTTATAAAGAAGGGGAAATAATTCTACCTCCGCTCCACATTAAGCTCGGCTTTATCAAAAACTTTGTTAAGGCTTTGGAGAATGAAGGCGAAGCTTTTCATCATTTGAAGACAATCTTTCCAGAGATTTCAGAATCAAAAATAAAGGAAGGGATTTTTGTGGGACCGCAAATAAGGAAAATGATGACCAATAACCATTTCAAAGAACTATTGTCACCAGTGGAGGCAGCAGCGTGGGATTCTTTTGAAAAGGTCGTTACTTCTTTTTTAGGCAAACACAAAAGTCCTAACTACGAGATGATAGTGAACGACTTAATCAAAAACTATGCGGAATTGGGTAAATAAAAAAACACATTTAAGACCGTTTTCTGAGTTAACTTTTAAACCTATCTGCCCGATAAACAAAAAATTTGTATGAATATTCTTAAATTTACATGAGAATATATAGCCCTAAATCTGAATTCAGCGTCCAGTTCCGAACAAACAAGAACGAGAAAAATGTAAACAAAAAATTTGTTCTGAATTAAAAGATAAATCCAGCCTAAGAAAATTATTTACTAATGTGTCACTTTATTTATCTAATTTACTTTTTTATTTTCTTTCAGGAGTAAATAAGTCTTTAAAAATTCATTTTCTATGCTCCCATTTAAATTTTTTCCCGCAAAGTCTTAGCGACGAAAGTGACGAGCATGGCGAAAGGTTTCACCAGCATATGAAAATGATTGAAAGTCGGTATCAAGGATTCTGGGATGTCGCTATGATGAGTGACATGAAAGCTTATTTTTTTGTCATAAAACAGAGCTTAGAGAAAAACAAATCTGCAAAAAAATAAAAAGTTTTCGAGATCCTTTGCTCGCAAAAATACAATTTTTCTTATATTTTTACAAAAAAAATTTAAATATTCCGTAATATTGTTCGTTATCTTTGAATCTGAAGAGCCTAGCAAAAAGTGTTGTATACACAGTTTATGGCAAGTATTTATTATTTATTAGCTTTTAAATGCTTCAAACCGCTTTGGAATTGCTCAATTCGTTCTTGAGATATATAGCATTAAGTGAACCCAAATTTTTTTTTTTTTTTCGAAAAACGGTTATTCGTAAATATCTCAAAAACGTTATTATAGAATTAAAAATAACCTTGATTTTCGGAATGAGGGGGTGATTTTACATTAGAATTTCATAATGGCGTCTCTGGCATTTTGGCTGTAAACCAGTGATATTAATATTAAGGGGGTGATTTTGGCTGTAAACCAGTGATATTAATCCCGCAACAATCTGGCTTTAGGAGAAAGCACTCTTGCGAATGTGCTCTAAATCTAATCATTGCCCGTTGGAAAAAGAGCTGAGTGTCAATAATACATCATGGCTGTTTTCTTTGATCTCAAACGAGCGTTTGAGACAATAGATCAAAACTTGCATCAAACAAGTAAGGAAGGCTAAGTTCGGGTGTAACCGAACATTACATACTCAACTGAGAGCTTTGGAGACAAAATAAGGGAAAATCACCATGTAGGAAAATGAACCTATGCTAACCCTGGAATGTGTTTGTACGATACGGGTGTCAAATGAAAGGTGCTAATGAGTATTTTAAAAAGGAGCTGGCCTTAATTCTATAGGTGGACGCCTTTTCGAGATATCGCCATAAAGGTGGACCCGGGGTGACTGTAGATTGTGTTTGTACGATATGTGAATCAAATGAAAGGTGCTAATGAGTATTTTAAAGGGGTGGGCCTAAGTTCTATAAGTAGACGGCTTTTCGAGATATCGCCGTAAAGGTGGACCAGGGGTGATTCTAGAATTTGTTTGTACGATATGGGTATCAAATTAAAGGTATTAATGAGGGTTTTAAAAGGGAGTGGCCCTTAGTTGTATATGTGAAGGCATTTTCGAGATATCGACCAATATGTGGACCAGTGTGACCCAAAACATCATCTGTCGGGAACCGCTAATTTATTTATATATGTAATACCACGAACAGTATTCCTGCCAAGATTCCATAGGCTTTGGATTTCGCCCTGCAGAACTTTTTCATTTTCTTCTACTTAATGTGGTAGGTGTCACACCCATTTTACAAAGTTTTCTCTAAAGTTATATTTTGCCTCAAAGAACCAATCCAATCACCGTGTTTAATCCCTTTTTTCGTATTTAGTATAGAGTTATGGCATTTTTTTCATTTTTCGAAATTTTCGATATCGAAAAAGTGGGCGTGGTCATAGTCGGATTTCGGTCAATTTTTATACCAAGATAAAGTGAGTTCAGATAAGTACGTGAACTAAGTTTAGTAAGGATATATCGATTTTTGCTCAAGTTATCGTGTTAACGGCCGAGCGGAAGGGCAGGCGGTCGACTGTGTATAAAAACTGGGCGTGGCTTTAATTGATTTCGCCCATTTTCATAAAAAATAGTTACCGTCATAGAACCTATACCTCTACCAAATTTAACAAGGATTGGTAAATTTTTGTTCGACTTATGGCACTAAAAGTATTCTAGACAAATTAAAAGAAAAAGGGCGGAGCCACGCGCATTTTGAAATTTTCTTTTATTTTTGTATTTTGTTGGACCATATCATTACTGGAGTTGACATAATTTACTTATATACTGTAAAGATGTTCAATTTTTTGTTAAAATTTGACTTTTAAACATCCCGTTTCGCTAATTTTTATTTAGCACATAGTAATAGGGGTAACGTTCCTGCCAAATTTCATCATGATATCTTCAACGACTGCCAAATTACAGCTTGCAAAACTGTTAAATTACCTTCTTTTAAAAGTGGGCGGTGCCGCGCCCATTGTCCAATATTTTACTAATTTTCGATTCTGCGTCATAAGGTGAACCCACCCACCAAGTGTCATCGTTTTATCCGTCTTTGGTAATTAATTGTCGCACTTTTTCCGTTTTTCGAAATTTTCGATATCGAAAAAGTGGGCGTGGTTATCCGATATCGTTCATTTTAAATAGCGATCTGAGGTGAGTGCCCAGGAACCTACATACCACAAATTTCATCAAGATACCTCAACATTTACTCAAGTTAGCGTGTTAACGGGCAGACGGACGGACGGACGGACATGGCTCAATCAAAGTTTTTTTTGATGCTGATGATTTTGATATATGGAAGTCTATATCTATCTCGATTCCTTTATACCTGTACAACCAACCGTTATCCAACACAAGTTAATATACTCTGTGTGCAAAGCACGCTGGGTATAAAAAACTATTTAATATAGGTATAAGTGGGACTGAACTGAAATGGTTCGAAAATTTCACAAAGAGCCGTAAACAAAGAACTGTAGTTAGTTTGTCAGAATGAAGATAAGAACATTACGATTGGACTGCCACAAGGATCAGTATTATCGCCTATATTATTTAATATATATATAAATGATATTTCCAATTGTATAAAGTATTGTGATATCAATCTTTTCGCGGATGATACAGTAATAATGATAAGCGGTGGAAATGTGTTCGAGATGCCTGCAAAGCTACAATATGATTTGGATGAAATATATAAGTGGATGTGTTTGAACAAACTTAAACTTAATATAAGCAAAACAAATTTGATGGTCATATCGAGAAGAAATTTCGGTGTAAATGACCTTAATAACATAAATATAAACCATCAAATTATAGAAAGAGTATCAAGTATTAAATATCTGGGTATTAAAATCGATGAAAAGTTAAGTTTTAATGATCATGTCGATTATACCGTCAGCAAAATTGCAACAAAGTTATATTTTATGCAACGCACTTGCAAATTTCTAAAGAGGGAGTACAAAATAATGATATACAGAGCAATAATTGAACCTATTTTAAAGTATTGCCCTACCATATTTTTAATAATGAATGATAGCCAAATTTATATATTGCAAAAGCAACAAAGTCGAGCAATGAGATTCATTCTTCGTAAGCGCTTGACACGCCCATCAGGGACATGTTTTCGGCTCTTAACTGACTAAGTGTTAAACAACAGCACTTTTATTACACAATGATATTTGTTAAAAAAATTGTAGATGGAACCCTACCAGAATACTTAAGAGTCAATATAAAGTATGACAATGATATACACAACATAAACACTCGTAGAAGAAATAATTTTAAATTACCTGCGTTCAGATGTAAGTGAGATAAATCTAATTTTTATTACAAAGGGCTAAAATGTTTTAATGAATTACCTAATAACATTAAGCAATGCAATAGCATAACTAAGTTTAAAAGAAATTTGTTCGAATATTGTAAAACTATTTTTATCTCTTAGATTATAGCAAAGTGTTTATCGCATATTTATAAATATTTTTTTTTTCTCCCTTTCTATATTTATAAATATTTTTTCCCCTTTTTATTTATGTTTTACTTTTGTCCCTTGAGTTCCTATAAGCTTAAGTTACTTGTAATTAGTTTTAAGCCTACTTTGTAAGAAATTTGTTTTGATCTAGACTCAATAAAGGCGTAATAAATAAATAAATAAATAATCTACGCAGCCGGATTAGGAGTTTTCAAGTGGGTCAAATAGAAACGCGGTCCCGCCACATCACAATTTATACCAAGGTAAATTAATTGTACCCACTTAACAAATAATAAATCAATTATTATACAATACTAATATTGAAATTATTTATGTTTTCTTCACTTCAATTATAATGGACCTCCGCGCACCGAGCGTTCTGCGAGGCCAACATTTGGTCCTTCAGCCTTAACATTTGGACAATCCCACCAAGTTACAAGCGACCTACCAATATACAGTCCACTCACTATAATTTTGGCACATTATACAATATCGTAAATTCAACAGTAAGACCTTCGAGATTGAGCAGCATTTGAAATAAAAACAAAATCATATTTGCAAACCAACTACCAACACAGATAGCCGCAACAACAAACAAGGTACGTGGTTATAATTTACAGCGCATAATTTTTTTAAGTGAACATTTTTTTTAAATGAATTAAGTGTGAAAAAGGCCTTTTGTCTAGCAGCATTATCTCCCCACCCGCGGTAAGGTTCTGCTGACACATCTTAAGGTAACATAGTGCAGAATTATTAGTATCACCAACTACTACCGAACGTTGGAAAATTCTTATGGAAAATTATACCGAAATTGATAACATTCGGATACCACGCTGGACACACTTTTCTCCAACCAACAATATGGAAATACACGGTTTCAGCGACGCATCGGAGAAAGCGTATGCTACGGTAATATACCTCCGCGTCGAATCAAACGACCAAGTTCAAATCAATTTGCTATTGACTGAAACTAAAGTAGCTCCTGTAAAATCTATCTACCTTCCCCAATTGGAATTATGTGGAGCAGTGCTACTCGCCGAAATGATGGAAACATTAGCAGCAAATCTCAATTTAGGGAACCCATAAACCTATTTGTGGACCGATTCCACGATTGTACTGGCTTGGATACGACTGCTCCCTTGTTCGTGGTCAACTTTCGTAGCACACCGTATCACGAAAATCGTCGAAAAGGCCGGAAAGGATAATTGGCGTCATGTGGATTCGGGATCAAATCCGGCCGATATGGCTAGCAGAGGACTCCCAGCACATGAACAGTGTGAAGACTTCAAAGCCGAGGACTTTGTATCCTCACAACATGTACATATATATACATTGTTGAAAAGAACATACATTTTTAAATAGCCTGGAATTTATATTTGAATTTATCACTTATACATTTTATATGAAATATACATATGTATACCTTTATGAATTATACCCTAAATACATATATTCTGTTGTACATTGAATTGATAATTATTAAATTGAAGAACAAATTTGACTTGCGCACTTTTGCACGCAAGCAAAATATTTACATTTTCGCAAACATAAATTTTAAATATAGGATCACCCTAACACGCATTGAATATTTGGAAGGGAGGTAGATACGCACAAAACATAAAAATGCAGCGGTCAATAAACCCTTTGCACACTCAAAATCCAATACACCCAGCTACAAATACAACATACCTAATAACTTAAATGAACGGAGATCAGCAGCAAGTCGTCAAAATAAGCGCCTTTACTATTGAAATTTCGCTATACATACTTACACACTAGCATACAACACACCAACGCACGCCATACAACAGAAGGCAGAAGCATTGGGCAAAGCAAAACACAACGTTAGAATCAGGTGACAACAACCAAATGTACAAACAAACACAATAGTTAAAGCAAAGGCTGCAAAGCACGGTATGAGCAAATACAAAGGAATTGTATTCAATAAGGAGCATTATGGTGCGTGGATATTCATGAAAAGAAATATTCACCGGAATAACAGTTGTTTTACATTGTTAATATTATTAGTTAAAAATTGTTATTATAAAATAACCGTTGCCTGCGTGCAAAATCTAGTATATAAGGGCGACGAATTCGCATTAAAATTGGGAGAGATTAGGAGACAGGCATACGAGTCGGTAGGTTTTATGACTACCGACCAAGAGTACACCTGAAAGTTTTTGACTTCTTTTGTACTAAAGCATATTCGTTGTTGTTGTTGTTGTTGTAGCGATAAGGTTGCTCCCCGAAGGCTTTGGGGAGTGTTATCGATGTGATGGTCCTTTGCCGGATACAAATCCGGTACGCTCCGGTACCATAGCACCATTAAGGTGCTAGCCCGACCATCTCGGGAACGATTTATGTGGCCACATTAAACCTTCAGGCCATTCCCTCCCTCCCTACCCCCAAGTTCCATGAGGAGCTTGGGGTCGCCAGAGCCTCGTCTGTTAGTGAAACAGGATTCACCGCGGATAGGTGAGGTTGACAATTGGGTTTGGAGAAGCTATATATTGCGCTGGCAGCCTGAAAGGTTGCGCTACACATCCCCTTGAATCTGGTATTTTAGTCGCCTCTTACGACAGGCATACCTACCGCGGGTATATTCTGATCCCCTAACCCGCTGGGGTAAAGCATATTCGTCTGGAGGCTTTATTACACCATTCGACCGCAGAGGTTGGCCGAGGGTTTTATCACCTCAGTCACCTCTTACAAAGTAAGGGATTAAGCTGGGAGTAGAAGTAGATTTGATGAAATAAATACTTATAAGGTTTTTTTCTTATTTTTTTAGAAGGACAGGTACGGATTTTTACTTTCAGGAACCCTGGAAGGAAAAGTCCGTCACATTTTGGCGCCCGAGCAGCTCGCGAGCAGATTTAAATACAAATTTTAAGACATACTTTCAGAGCATCAGCGGGGAATAGGTGAACACGGATTTCACATTTCTGGGTTAATACTACGAGGATATACAGCAGAACAATGGCAATTGATAGACAGGCAAATGGTGCATCCAATCAGCTGGATGTCAGACAACCAGCGATACATTATACTCAGCAGCCTGGCACATATGCAACGACCATGGACAGAGTAAAGAAGTGGGGATTAAAGTACGACGGAGGCAAAGATCCCCTAGGATTCATCGAAAGAGTGGAGGAGCTGGCAGATGGGTATGAAATCAACAGCAACACAATTCCGAAAGCGCTGCCGCAGATGTTGAAGGACAAAGCGTTGGTATGGTATAGGAATAACAACCGGCATTGGCAGGAGTGGGACGCCTTCAAGAAGAACTTCCTGAAGTCCTTCCTAAGCTCCCGATACTTGGAGCAATTGGAAGATGAAATTCGAATGCGCGTACAACGACAAGGTGAGCTATTTAAAGATTATGTCTTAGTACTACAAGGACTCATGCGTCACGCGGGCTACACCGAGGAGCAGAAACTAACCCGCATCTACAGAAACTCGCGCGCGACTATGAAAATATTACTCCTGACAGGGAACCAATGCGACCAACCACAATGCCATTCATACCAAGAAGGTAAGTATCAGTGTCTCCAGGCAGAACAAAGACAGGAGGAACGAGTAGAAGTCCAACAACAGCAGAGGTCAGAGCCACAACAAGAATATGCAGATACAAGAACGGCCTGCAGACGGTGCGGAAGAGGCGGTCACTTTTCATACGGGTGCCGAGGCATAAGAAGAGAATTTTGCTGGACATGTGCTAAGATAGGCGTGCTCACTCGTGATTGTTGTAGGAAGCCACAGGGAAACGACCAGAGACCACATTGGAACCGAGGGATGGGGTCTTCGGAGGTGCAACCTCGGAGAAATTAGACATGTTCAAATACACAAAGGGCCGCATATTGGTAACAACGTATTTGAGCGGAGAAGAAGCGGTAGCAGCGATTGACACGGGAGTGACGAGGAGCTTTATAAGTGATGCAACGAAAAGACTAAAAACTGCCAAATTCAAGGAAGTAAAGACGCGAGTAAGAATGGGCGACGGCAGAGCAATAATAATTAAAGAAGCAGTAGATCCAGAATAAAGAATGGGTGAAAAAGTACAGAGGAACGAGATGCTAATCCTACCGGGACTGGGCGATGAGGTGGTAATTGGCACGGAATATCTGGCGAAGGTAAACTTGGAGATGAGATGTGGTGGTCAAGAAATAACGTTGAGAGTAGACGAATGGAAGCAAGAGGTAGTGACATGTACAGCTATGGTCGAAACGAATAGCGAAGATTTCAAGGAACACAACCCAATGGCGGCGATAGCAATTAGCAAGACAGAAGATTCAGTGAGTAAATTTCTCAGCCAAGAATTACAGGTGTTTGCAAAGATGACAGGAGTATCCAACGTGGCCACACACAAAATAGTTATGAGAGACGACCGTCCAATTAAGCAAAGGTACTATCCGAAGAAACCGAAAATGCAAAAAACATCAACAAGGAAGTCGACGAGCTGATCGAAAAAGGTTGCATCGAACCATCGAATAGCCGGCACAGCGCACCCATAGTTCCGGCAAAGAAGAAGAATGACAAATGGAGACTCTGCGTAGACTACCGTCAACTAAACGCAAGATCAGTACCAGACGCATACCCTTTACCACGTATACAACATATCGTGGACAAATTAAGAAGCGCGAGATTTATCAGTAGCCTGGATTTGAAAAACGGATATTGCCAAATACCCATGGAAGCAAGTAGCAAGCAATACACCGCATTCACAGTACCTGGGCGTGGACTATACCAATGGAGGGTAATGCCATCTGGCTTGCACTCAGCCCCAGCAACTTTCCAGAGAGCACTTGATCGTGTCATAGGACCAGAATTGGAACCATACGCGTTTGCTTATGTTGACGATATTATCATTACAAGCAAAACATTGGAAGAGCACATTGCACATTTAACAGAAGTTTTTCGAAGACTGCATAGAGCGAGCCTGAGGATAAACCCGGAAAAATTTGAGATTTTTAAGAAAATGTTAAACTATCTATGTCATGTCGTTAGCGAGGAAGGTATCCATACCGACCCAGACAAGATATCAGCCATCAAAGAACTGGAACCACCGAAGAACATACGAGAGTTACGACGTTTTCTAGGAGTCGTGTCGTGGTATAGAAGATTCGTGCCGGATTTCCCACAAGTCGCTTATCCGTTAACATCGATGCTTAAGAAAGTTAGTAAGTGGAGGTGGTCTGAAGAGTAGCAATCAGCATTCGAAGCACTTAAGGCAGCACTGACGCAGGCACCGGTACTCGCTTTTCCAGATTTTTCTAGGAAGTTTAGTTTACAGACGGATGCAAGTGATTTTGGTCTTGGTGCAGTACTTCTTGGAGATTGGTACATTTTTGTTCGACGTATGGCATTAAAAGTATCCTAGACAAATTAAATGAAAAATGGCGGAGCCACGCCCATTTTGAAAATTTCTTTTATTTGTGTATTTTGTTGCACCATACCATTACTGGAGTTGAATGTTGACATAATTTACTTATATACTGTAAAGATATTAACTTTTCTTTTAAAATTTGGCTCTAAACAAATTTTTTTTTAAAAAGTGGGCGTGGTCGTTCTCCGATTTTGCTAAGTTTTATTAAGTATACATATAGTAATAAGAGTAACGTTTTTGCCAAATTTCATCATGATACCTTCAACGACTGCCAAATTACAGCTTGCAAAACTTCTATATTACCTTCTTTTAAAAGTGGGCGGTACCACGCCCGTTGTTCAAAATTTTACTACTTTTCTATTCTGCGTCATAAGTTCAACTAACCTACCAAGTTTCATCGCTTTGTCCTTATTTGGTAATGAATTATCGCACTTTCTCAATTTTTCGATATCGAAAAAGTGGGCGTGGTTATAGTCCGATATCGTTAATTTTAAATAGCGATCTAAGATGAGTGGCCAGGAACCTACATACCAAATTTCATCAAGATATCTCAAAATTTACTCAAGTTATCGTGTTAACGGACGGACGGACGGAAGGACATGGCTCAATCGAATTTTTTTTCGACACTGATGATTTTGATATATGGAAGTCTATATCTATCTCGATTCCTTTATACCTGTACAACCAACCATTATCCAATCAAAGTTAATATACTCTGTGAGCTCTGCTCAACTCAGTATAGAAATTTATATTTCAAAAACAACGTGCGTTGGCCAATGGATATTTACCCAAGTTGAAATATAAACTGCTCACTCGATATAGAAAAAGTTTAAACAAAAAACAATAACCGTTATTTGAAATATTAATTTTGGAAAAAGTCATAAATTTTTACTAATAAAAAAATAATTTTTTTGTAACTGTATGCAATTGTTTATAAATTTATATAAAATTAAAAGTAATAGCGAACATTTCAAAAAAAAATCATGAGAATCGGTTGATTTTCGACAAACTTAAGCAAAAAACACGTGTTTCATTATTTTGACCAAAGAACTACATATTAAAATTTCATCGAAATCAAAAATCATGTCCCGCGCGGACCGAGTGTCTTGAAATGGAATGAGCCTTCATGTTGGAAGCTTTGTAGCGTTGACACTCGATACAAGTACGTACGTGCTTTGTGATTTCAGTGCGCATTCCTGGCCAGAAGTAACGGCTTGCAATATGTGCGATGCTTTTCTCCATACCATAATAACCTGCAGTTCCTTCGTCATGGTATGTTTTCAAAATATGAGTTCGCTCATGCTGTGGGACTACAAGTTGTGCATCTGCCATGTCATCATCATTGGCATAGCAGTACAGAAATTCATCATTAATAAGATATCCAAGATTGCGCCATAAACTTACGTTTTCGTCACTCTCTTCTATTGAGTTTATTATTTTCTTCAAATACTCTTCTTTAAGCTGCTCAATACGTATTTCGCTTGACTTTTTTCGCAGCAAGTCTACAAGAAAAGTGCATAGACAGTTTGGCTGGTTTCAGGACAAGGTGGTCGCGAAATCATATCAGCTGGGTTTGTCTTTCCAGGCGTATAATCGATACGGAAGTAATATTGTTGAATTTGCAGTACCCATCTGGCTAAGCGAGCACTGCAAGTCCAAAGTTGCCATGTACTTGGTACTCTTTGCGGCGTGCAACAAATCAATCATAAGAGGCAGTGGGTATCTGCCGGGCTTTGTTATAGAATTTAATTTGCGATAATCTACGCAAACACGTATGCTTCCGTCCTTTTCCGGTACAATAACAACCGGTGATGACCAAGCTGAATCACATTCTTCGATGAGATCGTTTTCAATTATTTTGTTAACTTCGCTCTTCAACTCCTGAAATTTAGCGAAGGACAATCTATATGGTGGTAATGCGATGGGATCGTGTTCACCCGTATCTATATAATGCTGAGCAAATGTAGTAGGCGTTGGCGATGGCGAGTACCGAACAACATTTAATAATGAGCTGTACGAGATATACGCAGACATCCATATAGTCCAGCGAATTAAAATGCAGTGGCTGCGCTGACTAGGCCATGTTATACGAATGAAAGATGATGCTCCGGCCAAGAAAGTGTTTCTATCGGAACCCGCCTATGGAAGCAAAGGTAGAGGGCGGCCCCCACTCTGTTGGAAGGACCAGGTGGAAAACGATTTAAACTTCCTTGGTGTGACCAATTGGCGCCGGTTGGCGGAGCGAAGGAGCGACTGGCGCGCCTTGTTGGACGGCATAACCGTTTAGACGGTTAAGCGCCAATTAAGTAAGTAAGTAAGTAAATGGAGGAGTAGACTCATGAGATGTACCGAAAACATTCGGATGCGCTTCTAAAGTGTCACTTAGCTGCATCTGTTTGGTTCGTGTTAGCTCTAAACCAACACTATCTTCTAAAAAAACTAAAGTCTACGGAAAGTAGTTCTGTAGTCCTGGGTTTTCTGACGGCTCCAGTGAACAACCCGCCACTTTAAGCTCTTTCGGGTGTAATAACGTCTGGTGGAAAAGAATCCCTAAATATATTCTGAATAGATTGTAGTGAATATGTATCTGTCACTTCCGGGACGTAATATTCAAATTCGGACATATGCACTTTTTTCTGGTTTTCTTCTATCACCACGTCGTCTTGCTTACGTTTTCCAATAGGACCGCTTGCTTTCACTGCCTCTACAAGATTTATCTCAAGCGGCAATGGATCTGCAAAATCGAAATGTTGTGTAGGATCGCTCTCAAAGTACCAGTATCGTTGGGCCATGTTCAAGACAATCTCTGCTTGTTCCATAAAGTCTGTACCTAGCAGGGTTCTTTTTGCATTGGGTAATACTATAAACTGGATATCGAGGCATTTTCCACCAATCTTTATCTCACAAATGGTTGCTAAGCATTCTTGAAACGAGGATCGGCTGTCGGCGAGTGTAATCTCACTCCTCACTCTCTTGAAAATATACTCTTTGTAGCCCATAACCCGTTTAAGTTTAACGCTAGCAACGCTTGTTCTTGCCCCCGAGTCAAAGTATTCTTGTCCTGGTACACCAAACATTTCTATATTGACAACTGGGATATCTCGGTCAATTGTGACATTTAAAGAATTGAAGCTTACCGAGGTCGGTTTCACTGCCACCTCGGATTTAATAGAGTTAGGGAAATTTGCACGAGTTACACCTGGTGTGCTGCATCCGTAGCACGCGTACTTGGGTTTTAACGATTGTGCTTGAGCTAGATTTTCAGTGTGCGTTTCTTGTGCTTTTGCATTTTTCTTTTTGAGACATTCTTCGGTACTATGCCCTTTTTTGCGACAAAATGCGCCACGTACTGGACAACCGACTGGCTTTTCAGGTTCCTCAGTGTTCGCACAAGGAATTTTTCTTTCCTGTAGGCATAGTTCGACTTCACGAGCTTCTTTTAAAAGTTCGTTATAGCCACTAACTTTGTGACGTTTTACCTTTTCACGAATTTGCATGTGCAGCAATCCGAACAGTAGATCTATTTGGCCAGGTTCGGCTGGCTCCTTAGTCAATTGCGAAAATGGCGTACGCTTCTTACGGATGAAATTATCAGTTGGTTAATTTTTCTGCTGTTTCAATTCGAAAATCTCTACATAAATACGCCATGATGGTTTTGGAGGAGAGAAGGCGTCACGCAGCATAAGAATGACGTCAGAAAACGATTGGGCTTCAGACTTTACCCCACGTCACCATTCTGCAGCTTCGCCCTCGAGGACCATTGGCATACCGCTTATTGCGTCTTCATCGCGTACTTTTACGACTGTCTTATAATTCAGAATTGCAGCAATGAATTCCTCAACTTTTGCGGAGCTACGTTCACCTTTGTATCGAGCAGTGCAGCGAGAAAACGAGCCAGGCCTTTCAATAACTTGAACTACAGATTGCACAAATTTTGCAAATTGTTCTTTTGTAGGCATTATTGGAGATGCGTTAGAAATAGCTTTTAAACCTTCGCTTCGGCGAATAGGGATTTTGGAATTCCTCAAGAGGTTTGCCACCAAGTTGGGCGCCAATTGTAAAATAATAATGAGCAAGGGTAAGGCTTTGGGGTTTTGATTAATTTATTTGCAACGCGATGTGCGAAAATTATAAAGTAGAAACCTTAGAAATAAACAAAATTACAGAATTTCATTAATAACAAGCGGAATAATGACAGAACAGGTTTATGCTGTTCCTGTCATTTAATATAATAAAAAATATTAGTGACCAGCTTTTCGCTGTTCGCCTAATATGTTATTGCATTCCTATCCAAAAACAAATACTAGAGATCAGCTTTTCGCTGTTTGGCGAAGTAAATGCTTTACACACACATAAATGCATACGCTGGTATATATGTAAGAGGCCAACTTTGCATTGTCCATCTTCCACATATTACCAGCGTGCACTACTAATTATTTCCTACCTCTTGAGTAAAATTTTGCAATCCAAAAGAAGGAACACTCAGAGGCACACGCTATTTATTGAAAATTTGGCAAAGCATTTTGAAAATGTAGAAAATGTTAAAAATAGAACTTATAGACATATTTATGTTAATTTAACAGAAAACTGTGGACAGTATACTCAGTTAACAGGAAGCTTTGGATATCAACAATGTTGCCACACTGGAATGATCTTAAACTTAAGTCTACTTAACACTATGCAAATATCTTAGTCACACATCATATCATATACACATGCTACACACCTGTTTTTTCGCCATAACATTTGATCCAGATATTGCTTTCTGTTACAATAAGAAGGATTGGGTACGAATTTGGATTAGCCGTTCCAAAGCTATAGGACCAGATTTTTATTACACACTTAAAAAATTAAAGTCCGCATTTAACTTTTATTTTCGGTGAACGCAAATAATATCTAAATTGTAAATTTTAATACTAGTTTGTGACAAAAATAAGTGCGAAAACCTATAGTTCATTTTAATACAATTGGTTTGGTTTGAAAAGATCAGATTTTGTGAATTTTAAAGTTTTTAATCAATTTCTTATTATTCATTTTGTGTTTGCCGAGTCATTGTGCATTTGTGTTTTTGTTACAATTTTGATTGGCATCTTTTCACCTTTCAATTGGTTTGTGCGCACACTTTTTGTTTTTCTCGCTATTTACCATTTACTGTCTTCGCAGTTGTTTGCGGCCCTTTTTAAGTGTCAAGTGACAGTGACTCTAAAACTGCTAGCTCCCGCTAAGCTCGCCAACTTTCAGAGTTGTTTTTATATATAACCTTTCTCATTATCAGTGCTATTTCAACTGTTTTTTCTTTGTAATTTGAACATATCTTTACCATTTCTATATTCTTATGCTAGTCTATTTTCATTATCTTTCTATAAAAAATGACTTGCATTTTCAAAAACTGTCAGGCAAAAAGCGAATCCGAACGTTTTGTCTCTTGCAGGCTTTGCGATGGGCTCGCCCATGGAAGGTGCGCCGGACTGACGGCTACAGTTGTTGACACCGTCAATGATGGGGAGAAGGGAGTACGTTGGTCATGCATTAAATGCAGATCAACTGAGGTTGACCTATTTAAACTGTTTAGACAAACACCAAATGCGTTTTCTGAAATTGCTAAAGAGTATTCCATAATGACGGAAAAATTCAACCAATACGATAGTTTGTTCGAGTCTTTCAAGTGTTTGGATGAGTTACTGCATTGTTTAAATAGAAATAAAGACAACCGCGAAATAAACAAAAACACTCTAAAGATTCACCTAACGTTTGGAACTTAATCCTGCTCAGAACATTAATCTTCCGCAAGTGGAGCTCATGGACTTGGCTTCCCCTAATCCGCAAGCTGTGGTTCCATCCACTTCTAAGGCCGCGGAAAAAACCTTAGAGTCTCAAACTGTAACTTCTGAAACTGTAACTTCTTGTGGTTGTAGTCCCGCTCAAAAATCGATTTTTGTATATCGCTTTGACAAAGACACTTCCGTTGAGGATATCAAGTCTTATGCCATTTTGAAAATTAAGGCTGATAGCATGACTTTAAGAAAATTTAAATTTAATTACGAAAGAGACATTTCTTCATTTACTTTTGGACAGCGCATTTTGGCCGCCAGAGGCTTTTGTTCGCGAATTTGTGCATAAATGTAGCAAAAATTCCTCCTCAAAGTTCCGATCCAAAAAACTAAATTTAACATCTTGCTTAAGCATTTACCATCAAAATGTTAGAGGCTTAAATACTAAATTAACTGACTTATATTTGAAAACCTTTCACTGTAACTATAATATTATTGCTTTTACCGAAACATGGCTAAAACCCAATGTTTTATATTCCGAAATCTTTTGCGGTGAGTATCAGATCTATAGAAATGATCGCTTAAATAGGACCGGAATTGGTGTCTTGCTAGCCGTACATTCTTCAATTCCATCTGAAGATGTTAATTTACCCGAAGTTGATTCCATCGAGTTTAAATGCATCCGAATCTTACTAGGCCGGGGTCATATTTACTTAGCCGTTTGCTATATACCACCGTATTCTGATCTATCAGTGTATATGCACCATATTTCACTGTCACAATCAGTCAGTTCGATGATAAAGCCCACGGACTCAATAATTGTTTTAGGCGACTTTAACCTGCCACATATATCTTGGAATACCGTTGATCACAATCATCCAAGATGCATAACAATGACTTTTTGGATGGAATTACTGATCTTTGCCTTAATCAGACCAATTTCTTTCCGAATAAGTATGGAAAATCCTTAGACTTCGCATTTGTTGACGACATATCTAAATTCTCTATAAATCGGTGTGAACCTCTTGTTTTACCAGAAGAAATTTACCATCCTTCTCTTGAGATAACTTACGAAATCATAAGCAACGAAGTCGGCTGCACTAACAAAACACGTGTCTCTACCAGGTGCTTTGATTTTTCCAGAACTAATTTCAACAATTTAAATAAAGAGGTTTCTGAGATAACGTGGCCTCGATATAAAGAGGATATAGAGCAAAACGTTTTACATTTTAATAAAACCATTTATACATTATTTGAAAAACATTTGCCCAAATGCACATGCTCGTACATTGAACCAGTACAAGCCTGGTTTACTAAAGATTTAAAAGCTTTAAAAATTAAGAAATCACGTTTATTCAAATTATATAAGAGAACCGGTTTACATTCTGATTATGCACAGTACGCTAGTTTCCGCCATAAGTATTGTGAACTTAATAAAAAGTGTTATAAAGCTTACATATGTAAAATTAAAAGAAACATTATTTGCAACCCGAAGTCTTTTTATGATTTCGTAAATTCTAAACGCAGCACTAACGGGTTTCCTTCTGCCATGAAGTTTAGAAATAGCATTTCCAGCGACGACCAAGAGATTGCAAACTTCTTCGCTCAATTCTTTCACTCTAATTACTCTGCTGTGCTTGATTCATCACCTAGAAATTATCCGTATCCATTCTAGTAACTCAATATATGCCCCACATTTGTTGCCTGAAGATGTTCTACTACATCTAAAGATACGGTCCCGATTTGATCCCAACATGTTTTCTTAAAAAATGTGCGGAATAAATATACCAGCCCCTTACTGATCTGTTTAACCTCTCTTTAAAAAATGGCATTTTCCCGACGGCTTGGAAGGAATCTTTTCTTATGCCACTCCATAAAAAAGGAAGCAAGCCGTCTATTGAAAACTCTCGTGGAATAGCAAAGCTCTCCGCTATCCCTAAGCTTTTCGGAGCACTCGTTACTAATCACCTTACATTTTCGATTTCTTCATTGATAGATAGTTCTCAACATGGCTTTTGTAGAGCCAAATCAACCACAACCAATTTGCTTGAATTTACAACTCACGTCTTTAATGGGTTTAGAAACAATCATCATACCGACGTTATATACACTGATTTCATCAAAGCATTCGACAAAGTACGCCACTCATTACTTGTTTATAAACTCGAATTGCTTGGTTTTCAGCCTGACCTAACTCGCTGGATCTCCTCCAATCTTTGCGGTAGAACTCAAAGAGTCATTTTTAAAAACATTTGTTCGAATGTCATCGATGTGCCCTCCGGTGTGCCTCAGGGCAGCCATCTCGGTCCTATTCTGTTTTTGATCTTTATAAACGATGTTTCCACAACTATAATATATTCTAAAATTTTAATGTATGCTGACGACGTAAAACTTTTTAAGTCATACGCGTCGGTTGAAGAACGTTCTGTACTCCAGGCGGATTTAAATCGTTTAGTTACTTGGTGTAATGCGAATTTTATGCCGCTCAACATAGAAAAATGTAAATCCATGTGTTTTTTACGTGGGAACATCAGCCAGCTTCCTACACAATTAATCGCCAAACTCTGGAAAGCGTTGATGTTTTTGTCGACTTGGGAGTTAAAATGAATTGCAAACTTAGTTTCAACCCTCATATTAATGCCACAGTCAAAAAAGCGAGAGGAGTTTTAGCATTTGTGAAAAGATGGGCAAAAATTTTAGTGATCCTTACGTTACAAAAACCCTTTTTACATCATTGGTGAGGCCGATATTAGAATATGGATCGGTAATTTGGAATCCGCGTTATCAAGTTCATGTGGATAGACTAGAATCAATTCAAAAATAGTTTTTACTTTTCGCCTTGAGAAATCTGCAATAGGACTCTCCGTATAATCTTCCTCCTTATACTAGTCGATTAAAACTAATAAATCTTCCTACCCTTGCAAGTCGTAGAGAAATGCTAGGTGTACTATTTATGGCTAGACTTTTAAATGGATCGATTTCAAGCCCATTTTTTTGAACGAAGTAAACTTGAATGTTCCATGCCGAGTTTCAAGGCATTATAAACCTATAATTCTTAAACAATGCAGAGGCAATTTTCAACTACACTAACCTTTTCTATGTTTGTGTGAAGATTATAACTCTCACTCGAGAATAATTGATGTTTCGGGCTCGCTCTTTGCCATAAAAAAGACGGTTCTATCTTCTCTTAATAATTAAAAAAATTATATTTATACTTTTAATCTATTATACTTTGTGAATCTATATTTCTCAGCTGACTAGCTTCTCTGTAGCTGAGCGGTTTTAGATCTCGGCGCTTAAGAAGCCACTGCCTCTCAAAGACTCGGTAACAAAAAAATTATAAATAACTCATAAATAAGAATTAGGATACAAAAATAAAATAAAAGCATGTATGAATTAAAAAAAAAAACAAAAACAGGATTAGCCTGGTATCATCGGGCTACTTGAGGGCAGTGCGCTGCCGCAACGTCCGAGAAAAAAAAAAAATTTATTGATGTTTGCTCTGGAACATAAATTTTCCACCATGTGATTCGCGAAGTTGGACTCTGGCATAATGTTTGGATTCCGTGCTTTTTGCTGTTATCTCTAATGTGTTCTGTGAAGCTCGTTATTATTTGCCGTCCTGTTTGTTTTATGTAACTGTGTGGGCATCCGCAGGTAAGTATGTATAGGCCGTGGCTGCTAAGCGGATGCTCTGAGTTAGTGTTAGTTCTTTGTTTTCGTCCTAGATTGTTCGATGTTTTGAATGCTGTATTAATGTTGTATTTTTCCACAAGTGCTTTTTCATATCCATTATATGCAGCAATGTTTTATATTACTTCCCGATCTCTCTTACATGATTCCTGTGTAAGAGGTTTTCTTTCAAGAATATGTAGCAAATGCCTTAATGCAGCATTTTTATGCTGTTGGGGTGATTTGATTTATTACGTATTAGTGTCGGTGGTCCTTGGCTTTCTATATATGTCGTAGTGAAAATTATTGGCAACTTTATCAATATTTATCGTGAGGTCTAGATAGTTGATTCCTCCGTCTTTTTCGGAACTTTATGTTGCCCAAAGAAGAAAATGGACAATCCCCCCTTTGCAATAACAAATAAATATCATTGAGAGTTTTTGTTGCTCCTACTCAACATAATAAACAAAAAACCTGTTCTTAACAAACCGAAGCTAATGTAATTTTTTTCATATAAGCAAACATAGGAAAATTATATTCTATATGGAAGTATAAATAAATGAACGAGAAGATAATTGGCAAGATGTTGTATAACAGCAAGATGCTGTGATGGTCATAGTCCGATTTCGTTCATTTTAAATAGCGATCTGAGACGAGGTGTTATAGTCCGATTTCAAATAACAACAAATGAATGTTTTCAATAATAAATGTGATATTTTAATTAATTTTAAGCATTTGGCATTGATCGCCTTGTATGCTGATATGTAATGGCAAAAAAAAAGTTTAAACAAAAAACCATAATCGTTATTTGAAATATTAATTTTGGAAAAAAAGTCATAAATATTTACTATATACTAAAAAATAATTTTTTTGTAAATATATGCAATTGTTTATAAATTTATATAAAATTAAAAGTAATAGCGAACATTTCAAAAAAAAAATCATGACAATCGGTTAATTTTCGACAAAGTTAAACCAAACAAGTAAGGAAGGCTAAGTTCGGGTGTAACCGAACATTACATACTCAGTTGAGAGCTATGGAGACAAAATAAGGGAAAATCACCATGTAGGAAAATGAACCTAGGGTAACCCTGGAATGTGTTGTTTGTACGATATGGGTATCAAATGAAAGGTGTTAATGAATATTTTAAAAGGGCGTGGGCCTTAGTTCTATAGGTGGACGCCCTTACGAGATATTGCCATAAAGGTGGATCAGTGGTGACTATAGAAATTGTTTGTACGATACGGGTATCAAATGAAAGGTGTTAATGAGTATTTTAAAAGGGAGTGGGCCTTAGTTCTATGGGTGGACGCCTTTTCGAGATATCGCCATAAAGGTTGACCAGGGGTGACTCTAGAATTTGTTTGTACGATATGGGTATCAAATGAAAGGTGTTAATGAGTATTTTAAAAGGGAGTGGGCTTTAGTTTTATAGGTGGACGCCTTTTTGAGATATCGCCATAAAGGTGGACCAGGGATGACTCTAGAATGCGTTTATACAATATGGGTATCAAACGAAAGGTGTTAACGAGTATTTTAAAAGGGAGTGGGCCTTAGTTCTATGGGTGGACGCCTTTTTGAAATATCGATATAAAGGTGGACCAGGGGTGACTCTAGAATTTGTTTGTACGATATGGGTATCAAATGAAAGGTGTTAATGAGTATTTTAAAAGGGAGTGGGCCTTAGTTCTATAGGTGGACGCCTTTTCGGGATATCGTTATAAAGGTGGACCAGGGTTGACTCTAGAATGCGTTTGTACATTATGAGTATCAAACGAAAGGTGATAATGAGTATTTTAAAAGGGAGTGGGCCTTAGTTCTATAGGTGGACGCCTTTTCGATATATCGCCATAAAGGTGGACCAGTGGTAACTCTATAATGTGTTTGTACAATATAGGTGTCAAATTAAAGGTATTATTAACAATTTTAAAAGGGAGTGGTGGTAGTTGTATATGTGAAAGCGTTTTCGAGATTTCGACCAAAATGTGGACCAGGGTGACCCACAACATCGTCTGTGGGGTACCGCTAATTTATTTAAATATGTAATACCACGAACAGTATTCCTGGCATGATTCCAAGGGCTTTCGATTTCGCCCTGCAGAACTTTTTCATTTTCTTCTACTTAATAATGGTAGGTGACACACCTATTTTACAAAGTTTTTTCTAAAGTTATATTTTGCGTCAATAAACCAATGAAATTACCACGTTTCATCCCTTTTTTCGTATTTGGTATAGAATTATGGCATTTTTTTCATTTTTCGTAATTTTCGTCATAGTCGGATTTCGGCCATTTTTTATACCAATACAAAGTGTGTTCAGATAATTATGTGAACTGAGTTTAGTAAAGATATATCGATTTTTGCTCAAGTTATCGTGTTAACGGCCGAGCGGAAGGAC
The DNA here is from genome assembly GCF_040869045.1 of Eurosta solidaginis. Classification (NCBI taxonomy): domain Eukaryota; kingdom Metazoa; phylum Arthropoda; class Insecta; order Diptera; family Tephritidae; genus Eurosta; species Eurosta solidaginis. Next base: position 199,910,559 of record NC_090324.1, read on the forward strand.
AGACGATCTACTGTGTATAAAAACTGGGCGATTTCGCCCTTTTTCACAGAAAACAGTAGTCGGCTTAGAATCTAAGCGCCTACCAAATTTCACAAGGATTGGTAAATATTTGTTCGACTTATGGCATTAAATGCATCCTAGACAAATCAAATGAAAAAGGGCGGAGCCACGCCCATTTTGAAATTTTCTTTTGTTTTTGTATTTTGTTGCACCATATCATTACTTGAGTTGAATGTTGACATAATTTACTTATATACTGAAAAGATATTAAGTTTTTTGTAAAAATTTCACTTTAAAAAATTTTTTTTTTAAGTGGGCGTGGTCGTTCTCCGATTTTGCTAATTTTTATAAAGCATGCATACAGTAATACAAGTAACGGTCTTGCCAAATTTCATCATGATATCTTCAACGACTGCCAAATTACAGCTTGCAAAACTTCTAAATTACCTTCTTTTAAAAGTGGGCGGTGCCACGCCCATTGTCCAATATTTTACTTATTTTCTATTCTGCGTCATAAGTTCAACCCACCTACCAAGTTTCATCGCTTTATCCGTCTTTGGTAATGAATTATCGCACTTTTTCGATTTTTCGAAATTTTCGATATCGAAAAAGTGGGCGTGGTTATAGTCCGATATCGTTCATTTTAAATAGGGATCTGAGATGAGTGCCCAGGAACCTACGTACCAATCAAGTTATCGTGTTAACGGACGGACGGACGGACGGACATGGCTCAATCAAATTTTTTTTCGGTACTGATGGTTTCGATATATGCAAGTCTATATCTATCTCGATTCCTTTATACCTGTACAACCAACCGTTATCCAATCAAAGTTAATATACTCTGTGAGCTCTGCTCAACTGAGTATAAAAATATTAGTGACCAGCTTTTCGCTGTTCACCTAATATGTTATTAAATTCCTATCCAACAACAAATACTAGAGCAGCTTTTCGCTGTTTGGCTAAGTAAATACTTTATACACTCATAAATGCATACGCTGGTATATATGTAAGAGGCCAACTTTGCATTTTTCATCTTCCACATATTACCAGCGTGCACTACTAATTATTTCCTACCTCTTGAGCAAACTTTTGCAATCCAAAAGAACGAACACTCAGAGGCACACGCTATTTATTGAAAATTTGACAAAGCATTTTGAAAATGTAGAAAATGTTAAAAACAGAATTTATGGATATATTCATGTTAATCTAACAGAAAACTGTGGACATTATACTCAGTTAACAGGAAGCTTTGGATATTAACAATGTTGCCACACAGGAATGATCTTAAACTTAAATCTACTTAACACTATGCAAATATCTTAATCACACATCATATCATATACACATGCTACACACCTGTTTTTTCGCCATAACGTTTGACCAAATATTGCTTTCTGCTACAATAAGAAGGATTGGGTACGAATTTGGATTAGCCGTTCCATAGCTATAGGACCAGATTTTTATTATATACTTAAAAAATAAAAGTCCGCATTTAACTTTTATTTTCGGTGAACGCAAACGTCATTATAGCTGTGAAGTTGCATTTTATTTTGCTGTGTTTATTTTACGAGTTTTAAATTATAATATCTAAATTTCAGTACTAGTTTGTGACAAAAATAAGTGCTAAAACCGAGAGTTCATTTTAATACAATTGGTTTGCTTTGAAAAGTTCAGATTTTTGAATTTTAAAGTTTTTAATCAATTTCTTATTATTCATTTTGTGTGTGCCGAGTCATTGTGCATTTGTGTTTCTGTTGCAATTTTGATTGATATCTTTTCACCTTTCAATTTTTTTTCGTGCGCACACTTTTTTTCTCGCTATTTACCATTTACTGCCTTCGCAGGTGTTTGCGTTGCTTTTTAAGTGTCAAGTGAGAATGACCCTAAAACTGCTAGCTACCGCTAAGCTCGCCAAATTTCAGAGTTGTTATATAACCTTTCTCATTATCAGTGCTATTTCAACTGTTTTTTCTTTGTAATTTAAACATATCTTTACCACTTCTATATTCTTATACTAGTCTATTTTCATTATCTTTCTATAAAAAATGACTTGCATTTTCAAAAACTGTCAGGTAAAATGCGAATCCGAACGTTTTGTCTCTTGCTGGCTTTGCGATGGGCTCGCCCATGGAAAGTGCGCCGGACTGACGGCTACAGTTGTTGACACCGTCAATGATGGGGAGAAGGGAGTACGTTGGTCATGCATTAAATGCAGATCAACTGAGGTTGACCTATTTAAACTGTTTAGACAAACACGAAATACGTTTTCTGAAATTGCTAAAGAGTTTTCCATAATCACGGAAAAGTTCAATCAATACGATAACTTGTTCAAGTCTTTCAAGTGTTTGGATGAGTTACCGCATTGTTTAAATAGAAATTAAGACAACCGCGATAATAAACAAAAACACCCTGAAGATTCACCTAACGCTTTGAAACTTAATCCTGCTCAGAACATTAATCTTCCGCAAGTGGAGCTCATAGACTTGGCTTCCCTTAATCCGCAAGCTGTGGTTCCATCCACTTCTAAGGCCGCGGAAAAAACCTTAGAGTCTCAAACTGTAACTTTCGAAACTGTAACTTCTCAATCTGTGACTTCTTATTCAGAAGCACCAGCTAAGAAGCTGGTTGTAGTCCCGCTCAAAACATCGATTCTTGTATATCGCTTTGACAAAGACACTTCCGTTGAGGATATCAAGTCTTATGTCATTTCGAAAATTAAGGCTGACGGCATGACTAAGAAAGTTTAAATTTAATTACGAAAGAAACATTTCTTCATTTAGAATTGATGTATACTCAAAAGATTTTGATATACTTTTGGACAGCGCATTTTGGCCGCCAGGGGCTTTTGTTCGCGAATTTGTGCATAAGACTATTGAGATTACTCAAAATGTAGCATAAATTCCTCCTCAAAGTTCCGATCCAAAAAAACTTAATTTAACATCTTGCTTAAGCATTTACTATCAAAACGTTAGAGGCTTAAATACTAAATTAACTGACTTATATTTGAAAACCTTTCACTGTAACTATAATATTATTGCTTTTACCGAAACATGGCTGAAACCAAATGTTTTAAATTCCGAAATCTTTTGCGGTGAGTATCAGATCTATAGAGATGATCGCTTAAATAGGACCGGAAGTTGCGTCTTGCTAGCTGTACATTCTTCAATTCCATCTGAAGATGTTAATTTCCCCGAAGTTGATTCCATCGAGTTTAAATGCATCCGAATCTTACTAGGCCGGGATCATATTTACTTAGCCGTTTGCTATATTCCACCGTCTTCTGATCTATCAGTGTATATGCACCATATTTCACTGTTACAATCAGTCAGTTCGACGCGGACTCAATAATTGTTGTTGTTGTAGCGATAAGGTTGCTCCATGAAGGCTTTGGGGAGTGTTATCGATGTAATGTTCCTTTGCCGGATACAGATCCGGTACGCTCCGGTACCACAGCACCATTAAGGTGCTAGCCCGACCATCTCGGGAACGATTTATGTGGCCACATTAAACCTTCAGGCGATCCCCTACCTCCCCACCCCCAAGTTCCATGAGGATCTTGGGGTCGCCAGAGCCGCGACTGTTATGAAACAGGATTCGCCGCGGATAGGTGACTTTGACAATTGGGTTTGGAGAAGCTATATATTGCGCTGGCAACCTGAAGGGTTGCGCTACACAGCCCCTTGATTCTGGTATTTTAGTCGCCTCTTACGACAGACATACCTACCGCGGGAATATTCTGACCCCCTAACCGGCTGGGGTTAATAATTGTTTTAGGCGACTTTAACCTGCCACATATATCTTGGAATACCGTTTATCACAATATTGTCCCCGTATCATCCAAGATGCATAACAATGACTTTTTGAATGGAATTACTGATCTTTGCCTTAATCAGATCAATTTCTTTCCGAATAAGTACGGAAAATTCTTAGACTTAGCATTTGTTGACGACATATCTAAATTCTCTATAAATCGGTGTGAACCTCTTGTTTTACCAGAAGACGTTTACCATCCTTCTCTTGAGAAAACTTACGAAATCATAAGCAACGATGTCGGCTGTACTAACAAAACACGTGTCTCTACCAGGTTCTTTGATTTTTTCAAAACTAATGTCAACAATTTAAATAAAGAGCTTTCTGAGATAACGTGGCCTCGATATAAAGAGGATGTAGAGCAAAACGTTTTACATTTTAATAAAACCATTTATACTTTATTTGAAAAACATGTGCCCAAACGCACATGCTCGTACATTGAACCAGTGCAAGCCTGGTTTACTAAAGATTTAAAAGCTTTAAAGAATAAGAAATCACGTTTATTCAAATAATATAAGAGAGCCGGTTTACATTCTGATTATGCACAGTAAGCTATTTTCCGCCATAAGTATTTTGAACTTAATAAAAAGTGTTATAAAGCTTACATATGTAAAATTAAAAGAAATATTATTTGCAACCCGAAGTCTTTTTATGACTTCGTAAATTCTAAACGCAGAACAAACGGGTTTGCTTCTGCCATGAAGTTTAGAAATAGCATTTCCAGCGACGATCAAGAGATTGCAAACTTCTTCGCTCAATTCTTTCACTCTAATTACTCTGCTGTGCTTGATTCATCACCAACAAATTATCCGTATGAGCTTCATTCTAGTAACTCAATGTATACCCCACATTTGTTGTCTGAAGATGTTCTACTACATCTAAAGATACGGTCCCGATTTGATCCCAACATGTTTTCTTAAAAAATGTGCGGAATAAATATACCAGCCCCTTACTGATCTGTTTAACCTCTCTTTAAACAATGGCATTTTCCCGACGGCTTGGAAGGAATCTTTTCTTATCCCACTCCATAAAAAAGGAAGTGTTTAGGCAGGATGCCAAACTTTTCCGCTTCTGATTGCGATCCCCCCAATGCAATTCTGCAAATTGATACTCGATACTCGACTTAATTTATAACCACCCACACCATCACCGCCACATGCATGTGCATGCATGTACACTCAGGTGTATGTGTGCCTTTTGTCAGCACTCATGTATATGCATGTCGGGGTTGATGTGTGGGTGCCTTTCCCCTCCAAAACGGAGGATTTTGCGGGTCAACGGTTGTAGCTGTCTATACAACCGGCCTCTTGGATTTTAGCCGTCAACCAGCTCACATCTGCCGCCAACGATCTCTGCCGTTTTTCCTGCCAATATATTCAGGTAATATTGTAACTAGGTCTGAATTGGTTAACAATTCGTTGTGGTGGCAGGGACCTTCTTGGCTGCAAGAAGGCACTTCCCAATGACCAGAACAAGAAAATGAATACATCACCTCCGTAGAGGAAAAGAAGGCGAAGACCTGCGCAACGATAACCGTACATTCTACCGATGTTCTCCAACGCTTTTCTGACCTACCTAGGGCTTTACGAGTGCTGTCCTATGTGATGAGATTCTACCGAAGAACTCACCCCGAAACAAAAAATGCATTCCATGCCATGTGCACTTAATCTCCCCTGATGAAGTTAAGGCCACTACACGACTTTTAATTAAAATATATCAAAAACAACACTACAGTTCAGAATATAGAGACTTAAAGGCTGGAAGACCAATTGAAGGGAAAAGTGCAATACTCTCACTTAATCCCTACCTAGACCAACATGGCATCATTCGGGTAGGAGGGCGACTCGTGGCGTCAAAGGGCTTAGCTTTTCATGAACGCCACCCAATCCTCCTCCCATACAATTGCAGGCTATCCCATCTGACAGTCTTAATGTTTCATTAACAAAGTCTGCATGGGGAAAATCAACTCATGTTACGTCTGATACGCACCCAATACTGTATACCTAACATCAAAACCATGATTAGGGCAACAATTCACAATTGCAAAGTTTGCACTATACACCGAAAGCGTGCTCCTACCCAACTTATGAGTATTCTCCCTCGCGAACGCACGACATTCAGCCGTGCATTCACGAATACTGGAGTCGACTACGTCGAACCCTTCGACATTAAAAGTTACCGCGGCAGAGGGTGTCGCCTATCCAAAGGCTATCTTTGCCTTTTCGTGTGTTTTTCCACACGAGCAATTCATCTGGAGGCCACTACTGACCTCAGCACACCATCGTTTTTCGCGGCTTTTGCCCGTTTTTTATCTAGGCGCGGATGCCCAAAAAATATGTACTCCGACAACGGTACGAACTTTGTCGGAGCGTCACGATCATTACGATCAGAATTCAAGACCTTCATCTCACAAGCGCGGGAGAACGCTCTCTCAAAATACAGCCACCAGTCACTCACGTGGCATTTCACTCCTGCGGGCGCTCCCCATATGGGAGGGCTGTGGGAGGCTGGAGTGAAAATCTTCAAAAGCCACTTCAAAAAGATAGCCTCACCACACAAATTCACCTTCGAGGAATTCCATATACTATTGTGCCGCATCGAGGCATGCCTGAACTCGCGGCCGGCTTCCAATGACCCGACGGGCCTAGAGCCGCTCACCCCAGTGCACTTCCTCACGGGCAGCCACCTGCTGGCTCCGCCAGAGCCGGATGCTAGTGAGAGCCCTGCCTCGATGATCAATCGGTGGCAGAAGCTCAAGGCCCTCCATCAAACCTTCTGCCGGCGATGGAAAACCGAATATTTATCCGAACTTCAAAAGCGTGTGAAGTGGAAACACCCCAAACAAAATATACAAGTGGGAGATCTCGTTGTCCTCCAAGAGGACGAATGGAGGTTAGGTAGAGTCGTCAACGTACACCCCGGCGAAGATAACCGAGTACGTGTAGTCGACCTCATAACCGAGAAGGGTCAAGTCAGACGACCTTTGGTCAAACTGATCCTTCTTCCTACGGAGATAGATTGTGAGAGGACCACGAGCTCCTCTTAACAATCCTTCCGTTCCTCCACATCCCTCCTTTCAGAAAAATCAACCCCAGCTCTCGTTCACCCGGAACGAGGCAAACCAACAACCCTAATGCAGATCCGCATCTGCCACCGAAACCAAATACATTCTTTGGCCCATTCAATTTTTAAATTTTCAAAAAAAATCAAACCCAAATTCACGCACTACCCAGAGCGAGGACACCAGAACCCTAACGCAGATCCATGATCTGCCACATAATGCATCTGCACTCGGCCAAAGGCACTCGGCCAACAGAATTTATGAAAATTCATCCCATCACCCAAAATCTTGAAATAACTGAACAAAAAACCCTTAATGTGCAACTACCCATAGAGGTTGCACCTAACCAACTACGTGCTTATTTCCGAGAAGGAGGTATTTTCTTTTGCCGCAAACGCAGAGAAGATTAGAATTTGAGTTTTTTTCGTGGTGTTCTCTTCTCGTATAATTTCTTTATTTTCATTTGCTAGATTGAATTCGAAAGCACCAAGCGAGACCGACCGGATTTTTCACTCGATTAGGCATTCAACAAAGCAATGATGCGGTAATTAAGAATTTTGTGTTTTGCATCGAAAGTTGAGTTCGATTAGGGCTTTAATGTAGAAAACTTGGCGAACTAATTCCTTACACCTCTGTAAAATTGGCATACAGCTCATTATTCAATCAACAAAATAGCCAGAAAAGATTCAGAAAGCTGAATTGAAAATGATTCAAAACTTTCGATCATCTACAGTAACCACAGTAGATTCAAGTATGATTCCACCATGTCTGATTGGAAAACTCTATCTATTAAGGTATTTTTGAACATTACGAGGAGTCATATCAAACAATTGTTCATTACTAGCCCTTTTGTTTAAACTATATGACAACTCATTATTTGGTCAGAAAGAGTAAACCACTTGGTAGTGGTATAAGGGGAATTTCAGATTTTAATCACCTACGCGCTAAGGGTAGGTAGTTCAAGCAACTCTGGTGGAAGGTGAACAGCGTGTACGTACACAAATGCAAACATAGATGATTATAAATATAGGACTATGTGAGCATCTACATTAGTAGTAATTCAAGTTTAAACTCACCCTCTTTCTGTTCATTGATTGATAGTTGCGTTTTGTGAATGGAGGTGTAACTCGTTACAGTGCACCACTAGATAAATTAGGTACTTCCGGATACATGATCTCATCAATTTTCATTGGTTTCATAACGTCCGCAAGGAATTGTGGAGGCACATAAGCGTCACGTATTTTACAAGGAAGCTAATGACACCTAATGTTATTGAAAAGGAAATATGAATTTTTCCATCGCACATATTAATTTATGTAAATACGTTTATATCATCTATGAAAGCTCAAACCACATATAAAACGTTTTCCACTATAGAGGGGTTGGTTGGAACTTTCACCGACGATATTATAGACTACAAATTATACTACCAATGAGCATTAACAGGTTGGTTGAGAAGCCACATTTTGATTTAATGAATTCTGTGCAGACGCTGAGGCAACATTGCCCGGCAACTGTCCTGAATTTGTGTATGGTAACGAGTGTATACCAGCGTATTTATGTGCTGGTGGCATTTGTTGGGACTGTGGAATGTGTGGTGAAATATTTGCTCTGCCTGACTAACCAGCAGCACCATACAATATTTGTGGATTCGGTGTACCTTGATAGCCCAGGCCAGGCATTGAACCTGACATATTACCAGATGGCATACCACCACCAATATATATTCCAGCTACAGGTCCCCCTGGCATTCGTAGACGATCGTTACGCATTAATGAATGATATAGACTGATTGCGTCCACTAAATCACTAGAGTTGTGTTAATTGTGCATGCTTGCGATCGACATGTTCAAGCTCAGCATCAATTAGCTGCCCCAGTTATTTTTTCACGTTGGCCAGGCTAGGCTTTCCTTTTTTCATATTCAAGGCTACATGTGATTTGCCATTTATCGCTTTCGTTGTTATACACGCTTGCTTTTTTATTGTTTTCGTTTGGCAAGCAACATGGACCTGTTGTGCATCGAAAATTTAAGGAATGATTACGACTGTGAAATAACTTATGTGCCGTCGTTGACGACACAACTTCGTGCACATAACTCCATCCACTCACTGTTAGAGGCACCTCACCCACACACGCAACCACCCCCTTTATCAAGAACTTCAACAGCAGCAACAACTAAATTCGCGCTGGAAGCATTAATAGCAACCGAACAATCGCTAGACGATTATATACCAAAAGAACAACAAGCCCACCACAACCAAACATGCGTAATGACAGGCGCACCTTCACCATATTCCAACTCTTCATTGTTATCACCGGGTTCGAGTTCACCTTCGTCTGGTTATAATTCGGCAACCAGCAATATTAGTTCTTAACCACATATTCATCATCATCAGCACAGTGAACAACAATATTAAACTAATAATCACAAAGTTGAAGATACACAAAAGGGCATACAACCACATAAACAAAATGAACCACAAAATTATGCCCTCACTGAATATCAGCAACAACAGCAAGAGTTGAATCAACCTAAATATTTTGAAGATCAACCAAATTCGAATAATGCTGTGTACTTGAAATCAGTGCCCCCTAGTCGGGATTTGGGCTTTGTCAGTGTTGCCAATATTTTTAACAGACCGCTGCTTAGAGAATGCTCTGGAAGCAGAAGAAAATCTACCGCAACCGGTTTGCACATATTTCAAGACGGTCCAAAAAGATACCACACCGCCTATGCGCAAAATCGTCGCAGAATGGATGATGGAGGTTTGTGCCGAAGAAAAATGCCAAGAGGAAGAGGTACTGCTGGCGCTCAACTATATGGATCGTTTCCTCTCAATAAAATCTGTTACAAAGACACATCTTCAAATACTGGCGGCAGCATGCTTGCTATTGGCTTCGAAATTTCGAGAGCCCAGTTGTCGAGCGTTATCTGCTGAGCTTTTGGTATTTTATACTGACAATAGCATATACAAAGGAAATTTAATTAAATGGGAATTATTTGTGCTCAGTCGACTTGGCTGGGATTTGTCTTCTGTGACGCCTTTGGATTTTCTTGAATTGTTTCTAATCCACCTGCCTATTAAGAGTAAAGAATGTCCTGATCTGAGTCTTGATAAAGTAAGACAGGACGCACAGGCTTTTATATGTCTAGCAGCCAAAGAATATTATTTTTCAATATATTCTGCCAGTACTATTGCCGCTGCAAGTATCGCTACTGCTTTAAGTGGCTTGAACTGGCATTTACGCACTGGATATAATTTACGTCATCTATTGAATTTCTTAACTGATTTAACAGCTTTGAACAGGAATACCTCCATGAGTGCATGCAAAAAATGGAAGTAATTTTTGAGAAGCACAGCTGTAACCTGCAACCGTATGTAAGCACAGCGGAATCCTATCAACATCAACAGCAGCACATGCAAGCGCAGCAACAGGAACACACAACTCAATGACATCATCGAAAGCACAAATGCCCCATTGCCTGTCAGACCATGAATGATTCGGCTCAAGTAGCTGAGCGAAATGTGGTGCTATACGATCGAAAGAGGGCAAAAATTGTGCTTTATTGGTGACAAATAGTGCATGCGATATATCCACCACTTATCGATCGTTGTGCTGTTCAGACGTGTTTTAGTCTGCTCTTCCGTTTTTCTTTAATTCGGTTGTCTATAATGTGTTATTGTTTTTTAATAATTGCCTTTTTAACGCTGTGTAATAGTTATTGGCTGAGATAGTGACTCTTTTATTTTTCTATAAATTCTCAAAAATTGGGAATTAAATTAAATATCCTTTACATAATTATACACATATGTGAATAGCAATGCCCTGTGTTTGCGGACAGAAGGTTGATAGAAATCAACCGAAAGTGCAGTGCGCTAAGTGTAATGATTTTTTCCGCACTCAATGTGTTGGTATCCGACAGACAGATGTCGAATTTCTGCAGAATTCTGAGCAACGTTTTTTTTTGCAAAATCTGTGCAACTCAGCGTCGCAACTCCCTGCGCTCACCTCCCCCACCAACTGCTGGTGAGAAATCAACAAATTCTGTGAGTGGTAGTATCTGCAAATCGGCTTCTAGTGCTCCGAACTCTCTAAATCCGAAGCTCGATGAGGCTATAAAGAAATGTGATAAATCGACTGATAATGTTAACAAACAACAATTTACATTAGAAGCTTTGTTTGACGTGATATCATCTCTTCGCGCCGAGAATGCCCGTGTGTATAGCTTGGTTAGTGCACTAAAAAAAGATAACAACAAACAGGCGGTGGAAATTGAAAAAATGAATTTGGCGCTTCTCTCAGTACAGAGCAATTTAGCTGAAAGAGATGATACCATTGCTGCTCTTAATAATGAAGTATAAAGCCTGCGTAACTCTATTGACGTTGCCTCCGACAAACTTTTTAGTAACAACGTTACGCTCAAAGATAATATTGAAGGCAATTGCCCTTCTTTATTGAATTCTATACATCATGCTTCATCCCCTTCGCCCTCTATTACTATTGGCGAAATTCCTATTGTAAGTGCTGCTGCTTGCGTTACAACTACACCATGTGCTGTGACATCTGCGCCAATAGTTAGTTGTTTCTTCCGATGCTGCTCTCTCACCTGTTTCAAAAAACGTTTCTGCTGTTAAGTCAACTGCTAGTGCCTGCACTTATACTAGTTCGTTGACTTCATGCATTGTGTCGTCGATGCCAGAAGTTGATGCTAGTGTTGATGTCCGCAAAGTAAATGCTATTGCTGGCACTACATATTCTTTTGTTTTAGCTGCGCCTGTTGTTAATGCTGATAAAGGACAGTGGGCGAAGGAGCCAGAAAAACGGCTTAATAATAATGATAATACTGTGAATAAAAAGAAACAAATAAGTGTAAGGGGTACAAATTCTTGCACAACCTTTTTGTTGCGGCACGGTATAAATGGCTACATATAGCTTCTTTTTCTCCGACTGTATCTGAAGATGATATCAGAGATTATGTGGCTAAACAAATTAATTTAGATAAATATTCCTTATCATGCTCTAAGCTGGTAAAAAGAAATGTCTTAGTATCAACTCTCCATAGAGTTAATTTCAAATTGGGAGTTCCTGAGTCTTCTTACGAGAAACTGTTGTGTTCTGATATTTGGCCGACAAACGTTACGGTCAAACCCTTCCAGTTTTTTCGGAAGGCTCAACAAAAACCACAAAAAGCGTAGCAAGGAGTACTCTCCAGCCTGCAAACAATAAAAGTGGATTAAAAATTTATTTCCAAAACTTATCCGGCATGAGAACCAAGTCTGATATTGTGCACAATTTCAGTACGCATATGGATTATGACATCTTCGTTTTCGTCGAGACGTGGCTTAATATTAGCTTTTTTGATAGTGAGTTCTTTGACTCGCATATATTTAACGTATTTCGTAAAGATCGAGACCAGAAAAAACTGGTCGCCGCCGGGGCGGTGGCGTTCTAATTGCCGTCAAGTGTCAATTGCATGCATTCTTAGTCCCACTCAATAATGGGAACTCTTTGCTTGATCAGATTTGCATCTGTATAAATGGGTCTACTACGCAAGGCTCTCTATATCTTTTGGCGTCGTACGTGCCACCCGGCAGTACATTTGAGCTTTACAAGGCACATGCCGATAATATTGTATCTTTGGCCCTAAACACCTTGAACGATAATCATCTCTGCATGCTAGGTGACTTTAACCTTTGTAATATTCATTGGTCGAATACCTCTTCTAACTATGGTCTCACTCCTAATAATCTTGTTTCAAATCATGAATTGTACTTTATCGATAATGTATTTAGTCTTAATTTATGTCAAATTAATGAATATTTCAATGCCCTTACCAGGCTTCTAGATCTTATACTCGTAAGTGATAACATTTTTTGCGAAGTTAGTGAGTGTGTGAATCCAATTACTCATAAGGACAGGCATCACATACCTCTGATTATAAAATTTAATTTTATTAACTTTTAACTTTTACTTGTGTGATTTCGACTCTTTTAACAATTTCTTGTTTGAAATAAATTAGGAGGAGTTACTTGGCAGTCTTCACACCTCAGAAAGTTTTTCGGTTTTTAAAAATATTTTGTTCAACCACTGCTTGGATAAGATTCCGGTACGAAAGAAAAGACCTTACAAATTGCCGTGGTACTCAAAGGACTTAGTAAACTGAGGAACCTGAAGAACAAATATCTTAAAAAATTTAAATGTACCAAGAATCACACATTCTTTTCTAAATGTAGGCACTATTTAAGGACTTTTAATAATTTGAATAAATCTCTCTACAATAATTAAATTCGCAGTTGAGCTTAACATAAAATCTAACCCCAAATCTTTTTGGAACTTTATAAAGTCTAAAAAATCTTGTGCCAGCGTGCCCAAAGGGGTTTTCCTTGATGGCAATTCTGCACAAACCCCAAGTGATGCAGCCAATTTATTTGCAGAATTTTACTCTGGATGATAACAATCAACCGCATGATTTTTCAATCAATCAGGACACTTCCCTTAATTTTGGAGCTCTCTGCTTTTCTTCTTAGGATATAAGTAAAGCCATTGATACACTTAAATCCTCCTCTCAAACAGATGTCGACGGGTTTTCACCCGTCTTGCAAAAAAATTGTCCGGCTTTGATTAATCCATTGAGACTGATATTCAATAAGTCTCTTATTTCTGGGACCTTCATTGATGATTGGAAGCTCACTTCCATAACGCCCGTTTTCAAGAGCGGTAACAAGAGTGATGTCCGAAACTATAGACCTATATCCAAGCTTTCTACGATTTCAAAACTTTTTGAACATGCGGTCAATGCAAAGTTGAGCTTTGCTGTTAAGTCCCTCATTTCTCCCTATCAGCATGGATTCATCGCTGATAGGTCAACAGTTTTCAATCTAGCTGTATTTAGTGAATACTGCATTGACTCCTTTTCAGCAGGTTCCCAGGTGGACTGCATTTACACAGATTTTTCAAAAGCTTTCGACAGGGTGTCTCATAGTGTTTTAATTAACAAATTGCGCCATATCGGGTTTCATTCTTCATTTCTGTTGTGGATAAGTTCCTACTTATGCAACAGGCATTGTGTTGTTACTATTGACGGCGTATCCTACAGTCCCTTTATAGCGACATCTGGTGTTCCCCAGGGAAGTATTTTAGGTCCTTTACTATTCGTTTTATTTATTAATGATATTGTTAGTTGTTTTTCATTTGCTAAGTGTTTACTGTATGCTGATGATTTAAAGTTATTTTCAATAATTAGGGCACCAGAGGATGCCGTGATGTTACAAAACGACATCAATAAGCTACATCTGTGGTGTGAGAAATATCGTCTCTCTTTGAACACGTCTAAATGTTTTCAAATGACCTTGTCTAAGTCCGTTAACATTTTGAATGCAAAATATAGTATATCTAATTGTGATCTTCAATCCGTTAGTGATATTAAAGGACCTTGGCGTTATCTTTGATACTAAGTTTTCTTTTACCAACCATATAAATTACATAACTTCCAAGTCATACTCCATGCTTGGTTTTGTTAGACGCAATAGCTCGAAATTTTCTGATCCCTATACTATCAAACTGCTCTATACATCTTTTATCAGGTCTCGTTTAGAATATGCTGCTTTTATTTGGAGACCAAGTAATCTTACAGCTATAAACAGAATTGAGAGAATACAGAAGGTTTTTATGAAATACGCCCTTCGGCCGTTAAACTTCTCAGAACCCATCCCTTCTTATTCTGCTCGTCTTATGCTCTTAAGTTTGAAGTCTCTTGAAAGTCGTAGATCAATACTTTGCTTATCCTTTACGTATGACATTATTAATGGGTCCATTGACTGTCCATATTTGTTGGAAAGATTCATTTCAATGTCCCGCAACGCACTCTCCGGAATTTTTATCCTTTCTATGGTGATAACTTTAGAACTAACTATGCTAATAATGCCCCTATAATTCGCGCTATTCGTGAGTTTAACTCCCTGAGTAGCACAGTTGCTTTGGACTTGTCGCTCCCTAAAGCTAATTTTTTGATAATATTGTATTCAGTTCTATAAGTAGTTGGATTCATACGGAACCATAAGTAGATTGTTCTTAATATTTTTAAGTAAATTTTATATTCTAGTCTGTAAGGATTGTAATCCAAAGGCTTAAACAACAATAAATAAATAAATACATAATATATTCTAAATTTTAATGTATGCTGACGACGTAAAACTTTTTAAGTCATACGCGTCGGTTGAAGAACGTTCTGTACACCAGGCGGATTTAAATCGTTTAGTTACTTGGTGTAATGCGAATTTTATGCCGCTCAACATAGAAAAATGTAAATCCATGTGTTTTTTACGTGGGAACATCAGCCAGCTTCCTACACAATTAATGGCCAAACTCTGGAAAGCGTTGATGTTTTTGTCGACTTGGGAGTTAAAATGAATTGCAAACTTAGTTTCAACCCTCATATTAATGCCACAGTCAAAAAAGCGAGAGGAGTTTTAGCATTTGTGAAAAGATGGGCAAAAATTTTAGTGATCCTTACGTTACAAAAACCCTTTTTACATCATTGGTGAGGCCGATATTAGAATATGGATCGATAATTTGGAATCCGCGTTATCAAGTTCATGTGGATATACTAGAATCAATTCAAAAATAGTTTTACTTTTCGCCTTGAGAAATCTGCAATGGGACTCTCCGTATAATCTTCCTCCTTATACTAGTCGATTAAAACTAATAAATCTTCCTACCCTTGCAAGTCGTAGAGAAATGCTAGGTGTACAATTTATGGCTAGACTTTTAAATGGATCGATTTCAAGCCCATTTTTTTGAACGAAGTAAACTTGAATGTTCCATGCCGAGTTTCAAGGCATTATAAACCTATAATTCTTAAACAATGCAGAAGCAATTTTCAACTACACTAACCTTTTCTATGTTTGTGTGAAGATTATAACTCTCACTCGAGAATAATTGATGTTTCGGGCTCGCTCTTTGCCATAAAAAAGACGGTTCTATCTTCTCTTAATAATTAAAAAAATTATATTTATACTTTTAATCTATTGTATTTTGTGAATCTATATTTCTCATATTTATACTTTTAATCTATTGTATTTTGTGAATCTATATTTCTCAGCTGACTAGTTTCTCTGTAGCTGGGCGGTTTTATATCTCGGCGCTTAAGAAGCCACTGCCTCTCAAAGACTCGGTAACAAACAAAATTTTAAATAACTCATAAATAAGAATCAGGATCCAAAAAAAAATAAAAGTATGTATGAATTAAAAAAAAAAACAAAAACAGGATTAGCCTGGTTTCATCGGGCCACTTGAGGGCAGTGCGCTGCCACAACGTCCGAGAAAAAAAAATAAAATTTTATTGATGTTTGCTCTGGAACATTAATTTTCGTCATGTTCGCGAAGTTGGACTCTGGCATGACGTTTGGATTCCGTGCTTTTTGCTGTTATCTCTAATGTGTTCTGTGAACCTCGTTATTATTTGCCGTCCTGTTTGTAACTGTGTGGGCAGCCGAGGGTAAGTATGTATAGGCCGTGGCTGCTAAGCGGATGCTCTGAGTTAGTGTTAGTTCTTTGTTTTCGTCCTAGATTGTTCGATGTTTTGAACGCTGTATTAATGTTGTATTTTTCCACAAGTGCTTTTTCATATCCAGCAATTTTTTATATTACTTCCCGATCTCTCTTACATGATTCCTGTGTAAGAGGTTTTCTTTCAAGAATATGTAGCAAATGCCTTAATGCAGCATTTTTATGCTGTTGGGGTGATTTGATTTATTACGTATTAGTGTCGGTGGTCCTTGGCTTTCTATATATGTCGTAGTGAAAATTATTGGCAACTTTATCAATATTTATCGTGAGGTCTAGATAGTTGATTCCTCCGTCTTTTTCGGAACTTTATGTTGCCCAAAGAAGAAAATGGACAATCCCCCCTTTGCAATAACAAATAAATATCATTGATAGTTTTTGTTGCTCCTATTCAACATAATAAACAAAAAACCTGTTATTAACAAACCGAAGCTAATGTAATTTTTTTCATATAAGCAAACATAGAAAAATTATGTTCTATATGGAAGTATAAATAAATGAACGAGAAGA
Source organism: Eurosta solidaginis (assembly GCF_040869045.1). Classification (NCBI taxonomy): domain Eukaryota; kingdom Metazoa; phylum Arthropoda; class Insecta; order Diptera; family Tephritidae; genus Eurosta; species Eurosta solidaginis. Next base: position 199,927,508 of record NC_090324.1, read on the forward strand.
TAATTGGCAAGATGTTGTATAACAGCAAGATGTTGTGATGGCCATAGTCCGATTTCGTTCATTTTAAATAGCGATCTGAGATGAGTGGTTATAGTCCGATTTCAAATAACAACAAATGAATTTTTTCAATAATAAATGTGATATTTTAATTAATTTCAGGCATTTGGCATTGATCGCCTGGTATGCTGATATGTAACGCATCAATATATGGCGAAAAAAAGATTAATATTCAAAAATTTATATTTCAAAAACAACGTCCGTTGGCCAATGGATAATTACCCAAGTTGAAATATAAACTGCTCACTCGATATAGAAGAAGTTTAAACAAAAAACAATAACCATTATTTGAAATATTAATATTGGAAAAAAGTCATAAATTTTTACTATATACTAAAAAAATATTTTTTTTTAACTATATGCAATTTTTTATAAATGTATATAAAATTAAAAGTAATAGCGAACATTTCAAAGAAAAAATCATGAGAATCGGTTAATTTTCGACAAAGTTAAACAAAAAAATACATTTTCATTATTTTGACCAAAGAACAACATATTAAAATTTCATCGAAATCAAAAATCGTGTCCTGCGCGGACCGGGTGTCTTGAAATGGAATGAGCTTATAGATATTTTATATCGATAAGATATTTTCTTATCAAGAGATGACATGACATATTTTTAGGGAGTTGCCATACCCAAAATATTGTAAGCATTGTTAGCTTTTAATTTACTTAAACCTACTACACTTTACTAATTTTCCAATAAATGCTTTCAAAACACATAAGTACGTACATACTAAAGTACATACCACATACATATATTATAAAAGCACTCACTTTAAATAAGCAGCCGAAATTTGATTGAAATGCCATTTTTATGTAACACAATATTGTTTTCTCATGATATCGGATGCAATATACAATACTTTTAACATGAATTATGATATGTATCTAGTTTACCTGATGTTATCACCTTCTTTATTTCATTCAGTATTTTATTTTGGGTTCAATAAAGTAGGAGGTATTTATTTTCTATATTACATTAACACTTAAGCAGTTTAAAGAAGTCGCGAAGTCCGTCGTTCCCTGTCGATTTGTGTTTATTTTCAATAACAAAATCACAGGCTAGCGTCTCGACTGCGACGACAACAATGCCGGCAACGTGTATGGTATATGTACGAGTATATATTTAGAAACGAAAATGTTCATTAAACAAGCACTAAATGCGAAAACAAAGTAATACCTGCAACTCGTATGATAGGCATTCATATAGATTTATAAATGTATTAATACTAGGGTTACATAGAACCATACCTATATACATCTATAATGTATAAAAGTAACAACGTGTATTGAATAATAAATTAAACGGGATTAAGCGAAATTCTGTTGGGTTTTTGCATTCGAACTTCATAGCCACATGAATGTTATTTATATCTGTATTTATGTGCATACATTTGTGTTCACGTGAGGACAATTGAGTAGCTAGCTGTTGGCGTAATTACTAAACATATAGGTACTCTCATATTTACAAAAAATTAAATATGTTTATAAATTATAACCGGCAGGTTTACGATGTGGTTTTAAAGACCGTTAGATTTCTTATTACAAGGAGGGTTAACATATTACCTGACAGTGGTTTCAAACACCTTTTGATTTAATCGTAATAGCAACTATCATTTCCGATATTAAATTATATTAACAAAACCGAAAATTGGAAATAAATAACACACAAAGGCCTGGTAGATCAAAAACTAAGATTTTTCTGCTATTTATTTTGCTTGTGCGCAGTATTGACTCAGTGACTATTATGGTGAAGATGCGACTGTTCACATTGGTACAGTGTTGTACAGAAGGGGGAGCTTTGGGGTTAAGTACTCATGTTGATTTCATATCTGGCGTATATGTCACATCTGTTCTGCATAATGGCGACGCTGTCACATTTCGTTGATCTATTGAACTCATTTTCACACGACGACTTCTTCGTTTCTCAATATGGTGCACTGCAATCCCACAAAAGTGCAGCATAATTTACCCTTCTCAAAACGAATGGTTTACCGGTTCCCCGGTGGATACAACGTGTGAAGTAAGTTTCTTTAGGGTTATTTCTAATAAACTTACTTAGGTATATTCCTTTGAATATAAATTAACTGTTCCTTGTGATATGCACAGACTAATATATTCTAACAGCAGCACTGTGAAAGAGTGGTACATTTAAGGTTATATTCTGACAAGAAAAAGTCTAAATATTTACTGTGTGCATGGACGAACTTATGTTTTGTCGACCTATTTTATGGTAACATGTTCATGTGGAAAAGAAAACTGTAATAGTAACAGCTCTATTAACGTTGGATGTATACAAAATTTGTACCAGGCTTTTTGCTGATTAAACATCTTTGCGGATTCTGAATGTAATCGTAAGGTGTAAAGTGCAAACGTACAAAAACTACAAAGTGGTATGTTGTATGTGTATACGTGGTACCGAAAATCGGCATCCACAACAAACATTTGGGTTGTCTGGGATACACATCCAGGAAAGAAAAAAAAAAATAATAGATAAGGAAGAAGTTCAGCTCTATGAAAAACTTATATTTGTTAAAATATTAAAACTAAGTACAGTAAGATCTTAATTAAGGTAGATATACTGGAATACCGATTCGGATATGTTTGCTCAGTGCTGGTGAGTGTATCATTTCGAAATCTACACGGCTTTGTACCCCGCTCAAAATGACTTTCCGGCTAATCGCATTAGTCTCCATCCCATTAAAACCTTGAAAGGCCTTGGGGTACATTCGAAAACGTTCATCATTAAGTTGGTGGTAGAGATTCGGTTTATATCATTCCGATTAACGATGATCTGGCTCTGAACGCTGTCATCATCAGGGACTGCGCCAACCTTCAGGTGGCCTCCCCGCCTTCGTATAGATAACCACGGGATCATTCAAGGTGACTGCACATGCGAGCTAAGAAAGCGGTTCCAAGTGGGGACCAAATCATATAAATGAATAATACGCAATAAAAACAGCAGAATAATGAGATTACCCCTAACCCCTTTATTGGACGAAAGTTTCCTCGGTCTCCAGAAAGGTTTGAACCACAGGGATTAAGTAAAAATAGTTTGTCGCTAACGCTGAAGAAATCGAAGGGAGCGGAAGTAAGAGGCGTGCAAGGAGCATCTCTAGTTTTCCAGGAGCAAGACAGGAGAACCCTTACTGCATGACTCAAACCCGCAATTCTACGTTAAGTGACCTGTGACCTTACCAAAACGGCAGCGGAAAAGCTCCAAAATCCGCAGGCCTCAGGAAGAAATAAAGTGACCATTGTAAATAAAATGGCCAAATTAGGAGATCGGTCGACGAATTGTTTGAATTTTTTAATAAAGGGCGTAGCAAAACGCACGCGGAAATTAAGTGTTTGGTCGTCGTTATTAGGGCATCGTATATCGAATCGGCTTTGGAGGTGAAACAATAAGATAATGGCCAAGGATAGGCCTAAAGATGGATGCCCGTCACCCCCAGGAGTGAGACCTAGGAAGAACTCGATGAATGGAAACAACGTAGTCAAGTCACTAGCTCATCGAACGACATTACGCCAGTGCGCGAGGGAAGTCACAAGCGTCGGCCACCAGACCACATACTTCAGAAAAATACCAAAACCAAGGAAGTCACGACAACCCAAAAAACGTGGGAATTTCAAGTTGTCAATCCCAAAAACGGGAGTAAGAAAAAAAGATGAATGCCAAGCCTAATTCAATCATTATTCCCAAGGCAGGAACAGCAACTTATGCTGACTGCTACGAAAGGTGAGAAGTTGCAACGAATTAAAAGCCTTTAGGAGTGACGTCAAAACTATCAGAAAACACACAAAAGGAGATTTGTTACTCCATAAATAATTGGCCTCTCTTCGCTACACTGCACCACTCTATTGCACAAACAAAGAGATGTTTGTTTAGTTTTTTTCTTAAACTTTATAATTTTCAAAACTCACTTTACACAGTTTAACTTTTAATAACAGACTTTTTAAATGCAAATATATAAATGATAAATTCCAATTCATATATGAGCCGTCATAAGTCATTTCATGTCGTTTAGGTTCAGTGGTAATTTGTTTGTATCTCTCCTCGCCTCCAGTTTTTTAGAGTCCAATATCCAAAAGATGCAATTCTTATTATTATTTTATAATTGTAGAACCATCTATATATGCACTCGTTCAAAAATAACAATGCATTTAAGACCATGAGTTGGAAATGACTTATGCCACTTTCAAAATAAACGGCTCATATAAAAGATGTGCAAAGTATTGAGCGCGTCCGCGGTTGCCATTAAATAAAAAAAAATAAATGTAAGGCGCGATAACCTCCGAAGAGATCTAAGGCCGAGCTTCTCTTCCAATTTGCGTCGTGCTCCTCTTGATTTTTCCCTACAAATTGGCCGGACGGGACCTACATGTTTTTATGCCGACTCCGAACGGCATCTGCAAGGCAGATGAGTTTTCACTGAGAGCTTTTCATGGCAGAAATACAATCGACGCGCTTGCCAGACACTGCCGAGGGGCGACCCCGCTTAGAAAAATTTTCTTCTAATTGAAAAATCTTATTTCTAAAATTTTGATGTTGCTTTGCCCGGGAGTTGAACCCAGGGCATACGGTGTGATAGGCGGAGCACGCTACCATCACACCACGGTGGCCGCGGTTGCCATTACTATATATTTATTTTAAATACTTGTGCATACATTTATTTTGCATAGTTGGAATTTTTAAAGTTGCTGTAAAAGTGCGTTGAATATTTTTATAATTTTTATAATTAATTATTAAATAAATAGCAAGTTAAACATTTATAACGTTTGAAAAAGAAACCAAAATCTTTTTATTGAAGAAAGAACTAGTGAAGAATGTTGCGAAGACAGGCCAATTATTCATGGTCCTTCGCAGCCATCCTTGGCCCACCCTTAAAACTTAAAACAAACAAATTCTTATTAATCGATTTTTCGTTCGCAAAAAGAAGAAAAACAAGTAAGGAAGGTTAAGTTCGGGTGTAACCGAACATTACATACTCAGTTGAGAGCTATGGTGACAACATAAGGGAAAATAACCATGTAGGAAAATGAACCGAGGGAAACCCTGGAATGTGTTTGTATGGCATGGGTATCAAATGAAAGGCATTAAAGAGTATTTTATGAGGGAGTGGGCCATAGTTCTATAGGTGGACGCCATTTAGGGATATAGCCATAAAGGTGGATCAGGGTTGACTCTAGAATGCGTTTGTACGATATGGGTATCAAATGAAAGGTGTTAATGAGTATTTTAAAAGGGAGTAATCCTTAGTTCCATAGGTGGACGCCGTTTCGAGATATCGCCATAAAGGTGGACCAGGGGTGACCCTAGAATTTGTTTGTACAATATGGGTATCAAAAGAAAGGTGTTAATGAGTATTTTAAAAGGGAGTAATCCTTAGTTCCATAGGTGGACGCCGTTTCGAGATATCGCCATAAAGGTGGACCAGGGGTGACCCTAGAATTTGTTTGTACAATATGGGTATCAAATGAAAGGTGTTAATAAGTATTTTAAAAGGGAGTAATGCTTAGTTCCATAGGTGGACACCGTTTCGAGATATCGCCATAAAGGTGGACCAGGGGTGACCCTAGAATTTGTTTGTACAATATGGGCATCAAACGAATGGTGTTAATGAGTATTTTAAAAGGGAGTGGGCCTTAGTTCTATAGGTGGATGCCGTTTCGAAATATCGTCATAAAAGTGGACCAGGGGTGACTCTAGAATGTGTTTGTACGATATGGGTATCAAATGAAAGGTATTAATGAGTATTTTAAAAGGGAGTAATCCTTAGTTCCATAGGTGGACGCCGTTGCGAGATATCGCCATAAAGGTGGACCAGGGGTGACCCTAGAATTTGTTTGTACAATATGGGTATCAAAAGAAAGGTGTTAATGAGTATTTTAAAAGGGAGTAATCCTTAGTTCCATAGGTGGACGCCGTTTCGAGATATCGCCATAAAGGTGGACCAGGGGTGACCCTAGAATTTGTTTGTACAATATGGGCATCAAACGAAAGGTGTTAATGTGTATTTTAAAAGGAAGTGGGCCTTAATTCTATAGGTGGACGCCGTTTCAAAATATCGCCACAAAGGTGGACCAGGGGCGACTCTAGAATATGTTTGTACGATATGGGTATCAAATTAAAGGTATTAATGAGGGTTTTAAAAGAGAGTGGTGGTAGTTGTATATGTGAAGGCGTTTTCCAGATATCGACCAAGATGTGGACCAGGGTGACCCAAAACATTATCTGTGGGATACCGCTAATTTATTTATATATCTAATACCTGCCAAGATTTTAAGGGTTTTTTATTTCGCCCTGCAGAACTTTTTCATTTTCTTCTACATAATATGATAGGTGTCACAACCATTTTATAAAGTTTTTTCTAAAGTTATATTTCACGTCAATAAAACAATCCAATTACCTTACCATGTTTCATCCCTTTTTTCGTATTTGGTATAGAATTATGGCATTTTTTTCATTTTTCGTAATTTTCGATATCGAAAAAGTGGGCGTGGTCATAGTCTGATTTCGTTCATTTTTCATACCAAGATAAAGTGAGTTCAAGTAAGCACGTGAACTAAGTTCATTAAAGATATGTCGATTTTTGCTCAAGTTATCGTGTTAACGGCCATGCGGAAGGACAGACGGACGACTGTGTATAAAAACTGGGCGTGGCATCAACCGATTCCGCCCATTTTCACAGAAAACATTTAACGTCATAAAATCTATGCCCCTATCAAAGAGATTGGTTAATTTTTGTTCGACTTATGGCGTTAAAAGTATCCTAGACAAATTAAATGAAAAAGGGCGGAGCCACGCCCATTTTGAAATTTTCTTTTATTTTTGTATTTTGTTGCACCACATCATTACTGGAGTTGAATGTTGACATAATTTACTTATATACTGTAAAGATATTAAATTTTTTGTTAAAATTTTACTTAAAAAATTTTTTTTTAAAGTGGGCGTGGTCCTTCTCCGATTTTGCTAATTTTTATTAAGCGTACATATAGTAATAGGAGTAACGTTCCTGCCAAATTTCATCATGATATCTTCAACGGCTGCCAAATTACAGCTTGCAAAATTTTAAATTACCTTCTTTTAAAAGTGGGCGGTGCCACGCCCATTGTCCAAAATATTACTAATTTTCTATTCTGCGTCATAAGTTCAACTCATCTACCAAGTTTCGTCGCTTTATCTATCTTTTGTAATGAATTATCGCACTTTTTCGGTTTTTCGAAATTTTCGATATCGAAAAAGTAGGCGTGGTTATAGTCCGATATCGTTCATTTTAAATAGCGATCTGAGATGAGTGCTCAGGAACCTACATACCAAATTTCATCAAGATACCTCAAAATTTACTCAAGTTATCGTGTTAACGGACGGGCGGACGGACGAACGGACGGACATGGCTCAATCAAATTTTTTTTCGATCCTGATTATTTTGATATATGGAAGTCTATATCTATCTCGATTCCTTTATATATGTACAACCAACCGTTATCCAATCAAACTTAATATACTCTGTGAGCTCTGCTCAACTGAGTATAAAAACAAAAAAAAAATTTTAAGTGAATTTGCAGTGAAAAAATCTGTCGAAGAACAATATACAAAATTACACAAAAGTGGAGACACAGTGGGTGCCCAAAAAATGCAACAAATAAGAAATTTATTAATAAAAAAGTACATATATACAAAAATTCAATTCAAAAAAAAGTATTGAAAACAAAAAAAAAAAAATCAGTCGAAAAAGTGAAAAAAAGGCAAAAGCGAACGAGTTCAAGGTGCTTGGTTAAAAAGCAACTAAAAACAATTAAGGAAGGCTAAGTTCGTGTGTAATCGAACATTACATACTCATCTGAGAGCTTAGCTGCGTTGATTTCGTAGGGTTTCGTAGATGGTTTTTAACTCCATATCACATACCGTAGACCAAAGGTGGCGTTTTTTGGAACGATTTTCCTTCATCCTTTGGCAAATAAGGGAAAATCACCATGTAGGAAAATGAAGCTAGGCTAACCCTGGAATGTGTTTGTACGATATAGGTATCAAATGAAAAGTGTTAATGAGTATTTTAAAAGGGAGTGGGCCTTAGTTCTATATGTGGACGCCTTTTCGAGATATCGCCATTAAGGTGGACCACGAGTGACTCTATAATGTGTTTGTATGATATGGGTATCAAATTAAAGGTATTAATGAGGGTTCTAAAAGGGAGTGGCCCTGAGTTGTATATGTGAAGGCGTTTTCGAGATATCGACCAAATTTATGCATATTTTATATTATATTATAAGAGTATTCCTGCCATGATTTCAAGGGCTTTTGATTTCGCCCTGCAGAAAATTTTCAATTTCTTCTACTTAATATGGTGGGTGTCACACCCATTTTACAAAGTTTTTTCTAAAGTTATATTTTGCGTCAAAAAACCTATCCAATCACCATGCTTCATCCCTTTTTTCGTATTTGGTATAGAATAATGGCATTTTTTTCATTTTGCGATATCGAAAAAGTGGGCATGGTCATAGTCGGATTTCGCCCATTTTTAAGTTCAGATAAATACGTGAACTAAGTTTAGTAAAGATATATCGATTTTTGCTCAAGTTGTCGTGTTAACGGCCAAGCCATGGTACAATATCCAGGTAAACGCATCAGAGTTGTATTTTATATGTTTTTTCATTCGAAGCTGGTCTTAAAATGTCAAACTTTGTTTATGTTTACATTTTTTGTTTATTTACTTTTGATGTGAAAATGTATTATTACGCAGTGGTTTTTAAATGTTTTGCAAATTTTTGTAAAAAAAAAAAAAGAATTTACTTGTGTTTTGTGTATATTTAAAAATGGGAAAGTGTTGTTTGTGCAATATTAGAAGGGAGAAAGCGGGTGTGAAGCTTTTCACAATCCCGAAAGATCCAAGGAAGAGGAAAAATTGGGAAAGATATGGTGGCGTTAAGCTTACGCAAAATGGCTTCATTTGCTCGCTCCATTTTCAAGCCTGCGATCTTATTGCGGGAGCGCAGAGAGTAAATTTGATGTCCAACTCCACTCCGTCGCTATATTTACCGGCTTTGATATAAGCATTCAGTTTCCCGAATGGTGTAAGATAAAAAATGAAATATAATTTTATGTATGACTTTGGAGTACTAATGAAGAGATTGTTAAAGACGAAAGTTGTCTCGTCGTCCCCAGCCGTAATTCCTACGGTAATTTACTAAAATTTCGGACAATGCTGTCGCCGCTACAAAGTGAACCTTTCATCTCTAGCATGAAGGAAAAGTAAGATAATATATGCATGTTATTTGATAAAGTCCCTTCTACATGTTTGCTTTTTTTTGTTGTTTAACTGACACCTTCGGAGCGAAAGGCCAATACTTGACACGAAAGGCTGCAGCACACAAACGGATATACATGATGTACTATAAATAAGCTGTGAAACCCAGACGCAGTAAGTTTCCGTAGTTTATTCACTTCTTTACATTTTAGTCTTGCTAATACCTCATATAAATTTACATTATTTAGTGAAATATTACTCTACTGCGCAATGGAGTCAGAAATTATTATTAATTTTTGTCAGGGCAATACATAACAAGTAAGGAAGGTTAAGTTCGGGTGTAACCGAACATTACATACTCAGTTGAGAGCTATGGTGACAACATAAGGGAAAATAACCATGTAGGAAAATGAACCGAGGGAAACCCTGGAATGCGTTTGTATGGCATGGGTATCAAATGAAAGGCATTAAAGAGTATTTTATGAGGGAGTGGGCCATAGTTCTATAGGTGGACGCCATTTAGGGATATAGCCATAAAGGTGGATCAGGGTTGACTCTAGAATGCGTTTGTACGATATGGGTATCAAATGAAAGGTGTTAATGAGTATTTTAAAAGGGAGTAATCCTTAGTTCCATAGGTGGACGCCGTTTCGAGATATCGCCATAAAGGTGGACCAGGGGTGACCCTAGAATTTGTTTGTACAATATGGGCATCAAACGAATGGTGTTAATGAGTATTTTAAAAGGGAGTGGGCCTTAGTTCTATAGGTGGATGCCGTTTCGAAATATCGTCATAAAAGTGGACCAGGGGTGACTCTAGAATGTGTTTGTACGATATGGGTATCAAATTAAAGGTATTAATGATGGTTTTAAAAGGGAGTGGTGGTTGTTGTATAGGTGGTCGCCTTTTCGAGATATCGCCATAAAGGTGGACCAGGGGTGACTCTAGAATGCGTTTGTGCGATATGGGTATCAAATGAAAGGTATTAATGAGTATTTTAAAAGGGAGTAATCCTTAGTTCCATAGGTGGACGCCGTTGCGAGATATCGCCATAAAGGTGGACCAGGGGTGACCCTAGAATTTGTTTGTACAATATGGGTATCAAAAGAAAGGTGTTAATGAGTATTTTAAAAGGGAGTAATCCTTAGTTCCATAGGTGGACGCCGTTTCGAGATATCTCCATAAAGGTGGACCAGGGGTGACCCTAGAATTTGTTTGTACAATATGGGCATCAAACGAAAGGTGTTAATGTGTATTTTAAAAGGAAGTGGGCCTTAGTTCTATAGGTGGACGCCGTTTCGAAATATCGCCACAAAGGGTGACCAGGGGTGACTATAGAATATGTTTGTACGATATGAGTATCAAATTAAAGGTATTAATGAGGGTTTTAAAAGAGAGTGGTGGTAGTTGTATATGTGACGGCGTTTTCCAGATATCGACCAAAATGTGGACCAGGGTGACCCAAAACATTATCTGTGGGATACCGCTAATTTATTTATATATCTAATACCTGCCAAGATTTTAAGGGTTTTTTATTTCGCCCTGCAGAACTTTTTCATTTTCTTCTACATAATATGATAGGTGTCACAACCATTTTATAAAGTTTTTTCTAAAGTTATATTTCACGTCAATAAAACAATCCAATTACCTTACCATGTTTCATCCCTTTTTTCGTATTTGGTATAGAATTATGGCATTTTTTTCATTTTTCGTAATTTTCGATATCGAAAAAGTGGGCGTGGTCATAGTCGGATTTCGTTCATTTTTCATACCAAGATAAAGTGAGTTCAAGTAAGCACCTGAACTAAGTTCATTAAAGATATGTCGATTTTTGCTCAAGTTATCGTGTTAACGGCCATGCGGAAGGACAGACGGACGACTGTGTATAAAAACTGGGCGTGGCATCAACCGATTCCGCCCATTTTCACAGAAAACATTTAACGTCATAAATCTATGCCCCTACCAAATTTCAAAAGGATTGGTTAATTTTTGTTCGACTTATGGCGTTAAAAGTATCCTAGACAAATTAAATGAAAAAGGGCGGAGCCACGCCCATTTTGAAATTTTCTTTTATTTTTGTGTTTTGTTGCACCACATCATTACTGGAGTTGACTGTTGACATATTTACTTATATACTGTAAAGATATTAAATTTTTTGTTAAAATTTTACTTAAAAAATTTTTTTTTTTTAAAGTGGGCGTGGTCCTTCTCCGAGTTTGCTAATTTTTATTAAATGTACATATAGTAATAGGAGTAACGTTCCTGCCAAATTTCATCATGATATCTTCAACGACTGCCAAATTACAGCTTGCAAAATTTTAAATTACCTTCTTTTAAAAGTGGGCGGTGCCACGCCCATTGTCCAAAATTTTACTAATTTTCTATTCTGCGTCATAAGTTCAACTCATCTACCAAGTTTCGTCGCTTTATCTATCTTTTGTAATGAATTATCGCACTTTTTGGGTTTTTCGAAATTTTCGATATCGAAAAAGTAGGCGTGGTTATAGTGCGATATTGTTCATTTTAAATAGCGATCTGAGATGAGTGGTCAGGAACCTACATACCAAATTTCATCAAGATACCTCAAAATTTACTCAAGTTATCGTGTTAACGGAAGGACGGACGGACGGACGGACGGACATGGCTCAATCAAATTTTTCTTCGATCCTGATTATTTTGATATATGGAAGTCTATATCTATCTCGATTCCTTTATATATGTACAACCAACCGTTATCCAATCAAACTTAATATACTCTGTGAGCTCTGCTCAACTGAGTATAAAAAAAGGGGATGACAAGAAAACAAAAACTGGAGCTGAAAACGGAAACACTCCAAACCGAACTTTGGCCATAGCAGGTACCGATACCACATCCGGTCTAAAACCAAAATTGATACAAAAGCCTCCTGGTTAGAGCAAAGACGAATTTGATTTGTTGTGAAAATTTAATATTTCGCAGTTTTTTTTTAACATTTTACGAATTAAAACATTAGAATTTCTTTCTGTGAAATGAAATTGTGATATTTTAAATTTATTGTCAGATCAAAAAATATGTAAACATATTAATAATAAATATCAATCTAATTTTTACACGGAAATGAGTTTTAGTACCAGAAAAACATTTTGTGAGGAAGCTCCAAAGTGATTACACAAAAAAAAAATAATTGAAAGGAAAACATACCCTGCTACACAGTAAGCTTGCATTTTTATTAATGTTCATACTACATGCAAGTTAAGGAGCCCAAGGACTAGGGCTCCAAAAAATTAAAGTTGGGGGCCGCCCTGCGGCCCCATTACAACCTGCAAAGGTCCAAATAAAAAGTTATTTATTTCCCGCTTAAGAATATTTACCATTTATTGTCGTTGATTATCCAAAACAGACTGAATTTTATTGTTAACTTAAACTAACTCGAAGCTTCTACATTAGTCTAAGTGATTTCTTAATTGCTGACACTGCACTTCCCACGATTGGCCAAAATAATATTTTATCGCTTGCGTGGCAAATCACACGACTTGAATTTTGTCCGCATATCATATCGCTTACGCTGCAGTTCCCATGAATTGCATATTGTCTGCTTACGCAATATGATATCGGATCATTTACCTGCGTTGGCTTTGCTCGTGTTTGTTGAAGTGTGGTGTCAGCACATTCTTACAAGTAAGTGTGTCTGCCCCTTGTTAAGTACCCTCCCCCCTACCCACTCCTCCCTTTAAACATCTGCGTCCTGCAGATGAGCTCCTTTGCATGGCCTGGCTGGTCCTGATCTTTGGTCTGATTTAGTCTTGGAAAGTTGATTGTAGTAGTGAGTTTTCTCCAGATAATGTAGCATACGGCTGCCAGAATGACCAAGGCAAGAGCGTCAAAAATTAGCGAAATATTTCATTTTTAATATTTTCGATGCTGAGGCCGTGAATGTAGTTAAGGTTCAATTTTAGTCCTTCGCTCGTGATGTTTACCAAGGGCGGTGGCAGGGCCTGCGCTGTGCGTACTGATCTGCTGGTAAATGTTTGATTTCCCACCGTTACTGTTTCGTTGTTCAAAAGAATGACGTACGTTCCATTTAGAGATGTGGAATAGTTCCTCCCTTGTAACAGACCTTCAAAGTTTGTAACAAATATTGTTGAGCCTGCGATCAGTTTCAACGGTTTTGGTGTTGTCTGGTTCAAAGTGGCATTTGGCATCGCCACCTTTAACTAGCCTAGCTAGGCACCCGTCTTCCCGAAGTCTGGTCAGGGATTTGGGAGAACAAATTGTTGTATTGCTGATCGAAGGACAATCCTCGTTCAATCCGAACGTTTCAACTTCGTTTATTAGCATTTTTTTGTATTTGAGGTCAACGTGTTGTCCTTTTATAACAGCGGCCCGTATTATTAGGAGTCGGTAGCCATTTGGTATTACCTTTGGAATTGATAGTACGTACAAAAGTGTGCTACCGTTTGAATACACGGAGGCCGAACCGTACTCTATGACTTCAATCGTGTTCTGATATGGTAGGGAATCTTCCTCCATTATGAGCCTTCCAATCTCGTCTCGATCAAGAAGATTTGTGTTAATTACTCCAGATTTCGCCATTTGGCACGCTTGGACGACTTCTGACACCTGTTCCTTCAAGATAAGGACTTTGCTCAGGTCAAGAAGCTCCATATTCTCCTCGCTAATGTTTTTGCTTATAGCGTTAATATGAAGCATCGCTTCGTTTGCTCTCTCGATGGCCTCTCGGGTACCGTTGAATAGTTTTTCGTCGACCCGGTACTGGTGATTGTTGTTTATTACCACGTCATTCATGCTTCGAAAAATATAGTCCCAATCCGCTGCATCTGCGCCAGCTATCCACTTCCATGCAGAACCAATCCAGTCAATGGAACGTGCCCTTCGTGATTTGCTTATTTGTAGTTCGTCGAGACGCAGCTTAGTTTGATTTAGGTGGAATTATAACACAGTCCGCACAGCCCTGCTTGTAATGTCCGCTCTGTTGACTCCATCAATTTGACCAAAGCCGTGTTGAAGTAGTTTAGGTCGACCACATGAAATAAACTGAAATGTCCGTTCAGGATCCAACCACGCCCATGCTCTTAGTCACCAACGGGGAGTCATAGCCGTAAATGTTCAGGCCAGAAACGCCAGATATTAATACCAAACTGCCATAAAAAAATATAATGGTTTAGATTATTTGTTTTAAAGTGCTAAGACTTTTTAGTTTCGGGGGACAGTAATTTGGATTCTTAAATTTTTCATGACTACAATTATTCTTCCTTTTTTCTGGTTTTTAACAAAAATTTTTCTACGATTTAAGTAACAAAATTTAAAAAAAAAATTTTTTTTTTATTATGGCAAAAGCATTTAAAGGTAGAACCGGCTATGATGCGTCCAGAACTTGTCACCGAAGAGGAAAGGAGAGGATAAAAAAAAAATTTTGAATTTTTCATTGCAAGGATACAGTTAGAACTAATTAGAGTTACACATGGTTCCACCTTATGATGCTCTACCTCCCCCAGCGGGTTATGGGGTCAGAATATAGCCACGGTAGGTATGCCTGTCGCAAGAAGCGATTAAAATACCAAATTTAAGGGGCTGTGTAGCGCAACCCTTCAGGTTGCCAGCGCAATATATAGCTTCTCCAAACCCAATTGTCAACCTCACCTATCCGCGGCGAATCCTGTTTCACTAACAGACGAGGCTCTGGCGACCCAAAGCTCCTCATGGATCTTGGGGGTGGGGAGGGAGTGAATGGCCTGAAGGTTTAATTTGGCCACATAAATCGTTCCCGAGATGGTCGGGCTAGCACCTTAATGGTGCTGTGGTACCGGAGCGTACCGGATCTGTATCCGGCAAAGGACCATCACATCGGTAACACCCCCCAAAACCTTCGGGGAGCAACCTTATCGCTACAACAGCAACAACAACATGCTGCTCTACCCATTACAAGTACAAAAAGTATACAAATTTTTCCTTTGTTTCTTAATTTCTTATTTTTTGTTTCTTAACCATACAAATTAATTCAATCGTTTCATTTTATACAATTTTACCGTCCCTGATTTTTGTGTGTTTTGGCAAAGACCACAGGACATTGTATTTTGCGGTTAGTCATGTAGTCTTCCCAGATGCCCCATAAGGGTATATCAAAGAAAAAGTTTTGGGCCATTTCATTCATTTCTTTGTTGGGCCTCTTTACTTGTGGAAAAAAATTCTTGGGCCATTTCTTTAGAAATCATTGTTTTTTTTGTTTTCTTTTTTTTATTTTGGGCCTTTTTTACTTGTGACAAGCAACTTTTGGGCCATTTATTTAAATAAAATTTTTCTCTTGGCCTCTTTATTAGTTAGTGTTTCTGCGTGGAAAGACATTTTTTTCCTTTCGCAGTTCAATCAATTAATTGAATATTGCGAAGCGACTTTGCGTGATTGCCATTGTGTTTGCTTCGAGGATTCTCGTAGGCTTCTTTCCTCTTTTGTTTGCAGTTCTCTGTATTTTATTTATTGCTCAGTTATTGCCAAATAATCTTATGTTTTTGCCAAAGCCATTGATTACTTTCTATTATTGATTTTATATGAAGGGATTCAAGGATTTCTTACTTGTGCTTTGTGAATTTTTTTCCCGGTGCTTGTCACTAGCGTTACCCGGTTATCCTTCCCTACGACTTCCTTTTTATAGATCGCCTTTTGTTTCCCCTTTATCTCTTTGTCCCTTACATAGATTTCATCTCCTGGCTGGAATTTCCTAGGTCCCTTCCTTTCCTGTTTGCCCGTGAATTTCTCAATTCCTGATTTTTGCTTATCTGTTCCCTAATTTCTTTATGAACCCTTGTCTTGAAATCGGATAACATTTGATAGTTTATCCTTTCCGTCCTGTTAAAAAAAATATCGCTTGGCTTTCTCTTCGTGACTGAATGTACTGTTGTGTTGTATCGGTCTACTGCTATGTAAACTAACTGCTTTGGTGTAGTATTGCGAATTTCTCCTTTAAGGCATCGGAAAATTTCTATCAGGGTTGAATGAAATTTCTCAATCTGGCCGTTTACCTCACTTCTTTGGATTGGCGTTTGATACAATTTTATTCCCAAGCCCCTGATATAGTTGCAAACTAAGGGAGTCATGAATCCCCTTTCATTGTCCGTCACTATCATTTTGAGGGTTGTGAAATAGTGTATTGCCTTAGCCAATTTAGACCGAAGAGTAACTGCTGAGCGATTTGGGATATGTGGAATAGTTTTGCGAACTTTGAAAATTTATCTATACAGGATAAAAACTTTTCGCCTTGGATTTCGACGATATCCACATGTACTATCTCACATGGATATTTGGGGATAGGTGTGTCCTTCATAGGCGGCACCGCGGGATGCCTATCGTATTTATTCGCCCCGCAAATTTCGCAAGTGGCAGCGAACTTCTTTTATTCGACTCGCCATTTTCAGAAAATAGTATCTTTCCAAGATTTGCTCCTTATTTTCCTTAGGGTTTCTATGAGCCCTCCTATGCTCGGACTCTATTATTCCGCAAATTCTATCCTGGTTGGACGCATCTTCGACTACACTTTGTGTTATCCTGATTTTGTACAAAAGGAAATGCTCTAAATATACTTCTTGTAGAAGACATAAACGGTTTTCTGGAATCTTTATTCCATTTATCAGCGATGGATTCAGGCATTCTTTTAAGGCCTCGATTAAACTGGGTTTTTCAATGGCGTCCAACCTAACGTAGTGAAGAGTGAAACCCGGATGCGGATTTTCCGAACAAGTCATTGCACTCCCCTCTGTAAAGAGGTTTCGGAAAACGTTTAAATGAGCCTCCACGTGTGGTATAAGATGTGACGAATCTTGGTCCGCGCTGTGAGCCGTCCCTTCCTCGCTTCCGGCTTCCGCTAATACGTCGCTGGTTTCCGACGGTGCTGTTAAATAGTTTGCCTGACATGAAATTCTGGAGAGAGCATCTGCCACAACATTTGATTTACCAGGAGTGTAAATCAATTCGTGGTTATACTCTTCAATTCTAGCCTTCCACCTCTTCAACATAGCGTTGTAGTTTCTACTTCCCAACGCAAATGTGAGAGGCTGGTGGTCGGTGAAAATTCTGATTTTTTTCGCCCCATAGAGGTACGACCTAAGGTTATCTAGAGCCCAAACTATTGCCAGCATTTCTTTCTCGTTTGTGGCATAGTTCTCCTCTGTTCTAGATAAAGATCTTGAGATGTAGGCGATGGGTCGATCCGAAATCTGGAAAGGCAAGAATATCTGAGGAGACAAGCAATTGTTTCAGATTATCGAAGACCTGAAGGGCTTCGTTGTACATACAGATTCGTATTTTCTTGGACTGATTTGCCCCGGCCTGTGCGTTCACCCCTAGTTAGATTGGTCAAAGGTTTGGCAACCTTTGCGTACTCCTGAATGAACTTTCGGTAATATGACGTCATTCCCAGAAAGATTGTCAGTTCTTTTAGTGTGTGCGGGCGCGAGAGGTTCTCTATAGCCTGAACCTTAGACGGGTCTGGTTTTATTCCGTTAGATATGATTATATATCCCAAGAATTCTATTTCCGTTCTCGTAAATTTGGTTTTCTCTAAATTCACCCTCAAATTAGCGTCTGCGAGCCTTTCAAATATTGTTTCCATATTCTTTAAATGTTCATTTATATTTTTCTCAAATACAATGATGTCGTTTATATACACGTAGCATATCCTTCCGATGTATTCCTTAAGGACATCATCGATCATGCGTTGGAATATAGCAGGTGCGTTCTTCAATCCGAAGGGTAGCCGCAAAATTCTTACTTCCCATTCATGGTAGAAATCGCCGTTTTGGGAATATCCGCCTCTTTCATGGCGATTTGGTGAAAACCTGAAATGAGATAGATCGTTGTGAGATATTTGGCGTTGCCCAGACTAGCCAGGGTTGCATTGATATCCGGAGTAGTATATACGTCGGACACGGTAACCGCATTTAAACGTTTAAAATCTACGACCATTTTATACTGTTTTTCGCCGGAGGGCTTTGGCTTTTTTGGAACCACCCAAATGGGAGAATTGTAAGGACTTTTAGATGGTTGTATGATACCTTCTTCAAGCAATTCGGCTATTTGGGTTTCAACCTCTGCCCTCATGTTTTCAGGATAGGGATAACTTTTTGTGTATATGGGATCATCAGTGGTAGTCTTTATCTCCGCCCGAACAGAAGTTTGTTTTAGCAACTAGTGGACCGAACAAATGGGAGTACTTCTTTACTATGGCTTCCAAGTCCGGGAGAATTTCACCGGGTATATACTTGGTTTCGAAGAAATGTAGGTGGCCAATGGTTTTGTTTTTTAAAGGGATTTTTATTTTGGGATCTATAGTTAGGTCATGATTTCTCCTGTCTATGATGGCGCCTAGGGCTTTAAGGGTGTCATCTCCTATTCCATCGAATGAGCCTAAGCCAGGTAGCACGTAAAACGTTACTATGGCGTCATTACCTACATTCTGAAAGAACTTTCCTCTAAAAAGGATGTCGAGGACTTACTTTGTGATACATTGTACTCCTTTAACCTATCTCAAATTAACGACATTGGAAATGATTTAAACAGAGTGTTAGATCTAATTTTTATAAACAATGATATATCCTGTGATATTTATAAGTGTGATATGCCACTCACCTGTGAATCGGTTCATCACAAAGCAATCTCTATCCAGTTCTCTTTCTATAAATACGATAATAACTCCATTGAACCCGAGTACTACTTCAATTTTTATAAGGCGAATTTTACGGCTCTGAATGCGTTTTTCGACTCCATTGATTGGAATTTAATCTTTGAGCAATTAGACTTATCAAATATGTATATAAAGTTCAAGAGCGTAGTAGAAGAAAGCCTTAACTTATACGTCCCAGCCCACAGAAAAAAGAGATCTTTCAATCTCCCATGGTACACAAAAGAACTTTTGAGGTTAAAAAACCAACGAAACAAAGCGCATAAAAAATTTAAGAAAACTGGCTCTGCTGATGACGGAGCAAAATTTGCTGAGTGCAGGAAGAAATTTGAATGCCTATCCAAGTTCCTTCATGATAAATATATTAATTCGCTTGAGACTAACATAAAAGCCAACCCGAAGTCTTTTTGGGTTTTTGTTAACTCAAAACGAAAGTATAACGGTATGCCGAAATCAATGGAGTTTGGAGGCAAAGTTGCTTCCTCAACTCAGGAAGCATGTGAGCTCTTTGCCGACTTCTTCGGGTCGGTATTTAACAGGTTCCGGACAGTTAGTACGTCATGTGATACAACTGCCATAGCGGAGTCTGTAAATATTGGTCAGTTCACGGTTACAGAGGAAGAAGTCCTGGAGTCCCTTATGAACCTTGATGTATCTAAGGGGGCTGGATACGATCTTCTGCCACCCTTGTTCTTAAAGAAATGTGCGGTTTCACTCTATCCGCCTCTTACTAAAATCTTTAGCAAGTCCCTTGAATGTGGTAATTTCCTTGACGAATGGAAAGTGGCATTCTTATCGCCAATTTATAAGTCTGGCCCTCGAAACAAGGTAGACAACTATCGACCCATTGCCAAGCTATCCATCATCCCAAAGCTGCTGGACAAAATTGTAAATGACCAGCTATTTGCAGTTTTTAAAAACTATATTGTTCCTCAACAGCATGGTTTTTATCCAGAGAGATCCATCAGCACAAATCTCACAATATTTGTTAATTTTGTGGTTAATGCGATTGAGGACGGCGAACAAGTGGACACTCTGTACACTGATTTCGTAAAAGCTTTCGATAGTCTCAATCATAATATTTTACTTAATAAACTCGAGAAACTCGGAATCCACTCCAACGCCCTAAGTTGGCTTGAGTCGTATCTCCAAAACAGGAAATTAATAGTAAAGATCGGCAGCAATCTCTCCAAGCCTATAATCGTTACATCAGGAGTACCACAAGGTAGTCATCTGGGCCCTTTACTTTTTTCTTTATTTATAAATGATATCTGCCAATGTTTTAAATTTTGTAGTTGCCTGATGTACGCTGATGATCTAAAACTTTATTACAGAGTTAAACACATTAGCGACTGCATAGAGCTACAGCAAGACATCTTGGAATTGATAAAATGGTGTAATAGTAACGGTCTTTTCTTGAACTTCTCCAAGTGTAACATTATCACATTCACTCGGAGAAACGCATGCATAATGAACAGCTATTACTTTAACGATAGCGACTCATTCAATCGTACAACTACTGTTAAGGATTTAGGAGTATACTTAGACTCGAAGCTTAGATTCGACTTTCATAGGGAGTACATAATCAGTGCTGCCAATTCAAAACTCGGCTTTCTCAAACGTAATTCCAAAGACTTTTTTGATCCGCTAACGCTGAAAAGTCTTTACATTAGCCTTGTAAGATCCACTTTGGAATATGCCTGCATCATTTGGGACTCAGACTTTGTAACACATTCCAGCCGGTTAGAAAGAGTTCAAAGGAGATTCACTAAATTCGCGCTTCGACGAATGTTCACTTTTGAATCGATGCCATCTTATGCACTAAGATGTAGAATTTTAAATATTCAGTGCCTTAATACTCGAAGGAAAATTTGTGGTATTTTCTTTATCAAAGACATTTACGACAACAAAATCGATTCTCCGGAACTACTTTTTCTTCTCCCCTTCTATGCACCTGAAAGGTGTCTAAGGGACAAATACATTTTCTACGTCCAAACGCGTAGAACGAATTTTGGAAATAATGAACCTATTCACAGAATGATCTCCTTATGTAACTCTGTTTGCAATCATGCCGATTTTAGCTCATGTAAAGAACATTTTAAAGCTGATGTTATTGATTACTTTCTTTTCAATTAATATGTTTCAGTATTCGTATTACTATATAAATGTTTTTACATGTAGTTTTATTTAAGCCGTAGCGAATTTTTTACAAAAATTTTTTGTTATAATGTCGTTGTATTTATAAATTGTTACCATATATTTTTCTATCTCGATAATTTTTGTTTAAGTTGTTACATATCTGTGAGGACTATGTCCGGTAGATAATAATAATAATAATAATAATAATAATAATAATTTGATTTTTTATAAGGATAGGGCCTGCAACAGTGTGGACTTGAAATGGTGATTTCAATAAGTCAGTTTCTAGGGCTAGCGTGGGCTTAATAAAGTTTTTGTCAAGTACGGTATGCTTGAGTGTTGGGCTTCCTCCTTTAAATGAAAAACGCCGGCGGTCCAGCCGTCATAAAATTTGAATCGGTTGACATTTGTTCTTCATCTATTTCCAAATCCTGTTCCTCCAAGTTGTAAACGCGCTGCTGCTATGGAACTGATCCTAAGGACGACTCAGGCCCGCGTTTGAACATGTTGTAGGGTTATATTTATATTCAACTTTAAATGTACCTACTTTAAATAAATTGAATTTTTGGTTCTTGTTAATTTATTATATTTCAATTTTGATTGATTGTTTCAAAAATTTTCATTCTGATAGTAAATTTTTAAAGCGAATTGTTAGCATACATTTAGGAGTAATTATAATAAAGATATTTTATAAAAATAAAATAGTGCGTGTACAATAAATAGTGGTATATTTAACGACTACCACATTGGCGATCAGCCAGCCTTTTTAAAAACGTACAAAACAACCAAGCAAACATTAAATAATAACAACACCGTGCAAGAAAAACAAGTAGCAACAAAAGCAAAAGCAGTAGCAGCAACAGCAGTAGTAACAACAACAGCAAGAAGGAAAAAAAAAACGCTCCTCGTTGATTAAAACAAAATAGTTGGAGCCGAACAATACATATTGAGCTGAGTGCGTAATCCTTGTGCATTTTAAGCCAAAATTGTAAGAATTCATTTGAAATAAAGAGCAGTGAACTACAACAACTACAATAGAAAGCCGGAACACACAACAACAACAAATGTAATAGAAACAACAGCTCGCCCGTGAGTACAGAGAACGTGTGGGAAGGAACTTAGGAAATTGTTACGAAGTTTTGGGCCTTCTGGACAAACACCTTATTTCAAAATCAGTAAAAAATATACAATTGCGACAACTATCAACAACAAATAAAGGAATTTGGTGAGCTGTATCTAACATTTAGTATATTTAAATTTATATTATTTATATGTATATGTATCAAAATAGATTAAACCTTTTTCTTTTGTTAACGCTCCTTTCCGGACATTTTTTATTTCTTCCTATAATATAATTTTTGTAATTATTTTTATTAACAATGTTTCATTCACCGCCAAATAATACACATACATCTACACCACGAAATCAAGTAAACGATTCGCATATTGATTTGGATAATGAAAATTATCAAAATGATTTAACAAATCCATATGCGAATCAAAATAACGAAATGTTTGCTACATCGATAAAACTTCCCCAATTTTGGACTAATTGCCCTGAAGCATGGTTCATCCATGCTGAAATGCAATTTAGTCGAAAGAACATTACTCAGAAAGGGACAAAATATGAATATGTCATAACTACACTTACGCAGGATGTAATTATGACAATTCTTGATTTTATTCAAAATCCTCCTGAAGATGACAAATTTTCTGCATTAAAGAAAATTTTAATTGAACGGCACTCATTAAGTGAGAATGCCAAGTTAGATCGAGTGTTATCCGATTCAGAAATGGGAGATCGTAAACCTTCTGAGTTTTATCGGTCTCTAGTGCTACTCTCTGGAAACAATTTTAGCAAGGAAATTCTTAAAAAGCTTTGGATAAGGAAATTACCAAAAAATTTAAGTATTATTCTTGCTGGTTCGAATTCGACTGAAATAAGTGAATTAGTTAAATTAGCCCATAATATTTGTGAAGCTTATAATAAAAATGAAATAGCTTCAGTTAGTAATTTTCCAAATTCTAAAAGCGAAAATACAATTATTTCAAATTTGGTTCAAACAACTAACATTATTTGCAAAAATTTTGAAAAATTATCATTAGAGATCAGTGAAATAAATAATAATGAATAAAACAAACAAATTGAATTTTTTAATAGATAGTGGAGCAGAAATTTCAGTGCTTCCGGTTTCGAAATCTTCATGTTCGAAAAAGTCATCAGATATTATTCTAACGGCAGCTAACGGTTCAACGATTTCGACATACGGTAAAAAACTTTTAACTATAAATTTCCGTTCACGTTTTTAATAGCAGATATAGCTAAACCAATTATCGGTGCTGATTTTCTGTGTAATTGATGTTAAACGCAAATGCTTAGTAGATCCGGTAACAAACCCTTTCAGTTAACACAATTTCATGTGTTTGTAATGTTTCGCTACCAAAAGTTTTCGCTGTTGATAACAAATTTACAAAGTTATTGAACGAATTTCCTTCTTTATTTTCTGAACCAGATTATTCACAACCAGTTAGACATACAACAGTTCACAGACTAGTCACTGAAGGAAATTTGCCATTTTCTAAACCAAGGCGTTTAGACCCTATTAAATTCAAAGTAGCTAAAACTGAATTCGATTTTTAGTAAAGACAGGGATATGTAGGCCTTCTAATTCATCGGTAGTATCACCTTTGCATCTTGTACCCAAGAAGGAGTTAAATGACTGGCGTCCTTGTGGAGATTTTAGAAGATTAAACGTTGTAACAGTACCTGATCGTTATCCTTTGCCCCATGTTCATGACATCAACATGAATCTCAGAAATAAGAAAGTATTTTCGAAGCTAGATTTAGTAAGAGCTTATCACCAAATTCCAATGGCAGAAGAGGATATCTATAAAACTGCAATCACTACGCCTTTTGGCATGTTTGAATTTGTACGAATGCCTTTCGGGCTTAGAAACTCCGCGCAAACTTTTCAACGATTTATTAATGAAGTAGTTAATGATTTAGACTTTTTTTTTTACATATATTGATGATCTCTTAGTGGCAAGCGAAAATGAGGAACAACATTTCAAAGATCTTCGGGTACTATTTCAGCGCCTCACGGAGTACGGTTTAAATATAAAACCAAGTAAATGTACTTTTGGCGTAACAAATGTTGACTTTTTAGGACATAATATTTCTGAAACGGGAATTAGGCCCTCGGAAGAAAAAGTTTTAGCCATTCGAAATTTTGATCGTCCAAAATCTATTAAGCAGGCACAAAAATTTATTGGTATGGTTAATTATTACCATCGATATATACCAAAATTAGCAGAGTTTACTACAGTTATCTATCATTTAATTAATAGAACAAATAAGAAGCGAGACAAGATTTTAGTTTGGGATGATACATCTAATAAAGCTTTCGAATGCATTAAAGAAAAGTTTGCATCTGCGATATTGTTAAATCATTTTAACAAAGATGCAAAAATTTCTTTAAATGTAGATGCATCCAAAACGGCAATAGGTGGGGTCATACATCAGACGTTTAATAATAAATCAGAACCTCTTGCGTTCTTTTCAAAGAAACTGTCTCCATCCGAAATTAAATATAGTGCATTTGATAGGGAACTGTTAGCTATTTATTTGAACATTAAACATTTTCGTTACCTTCTAGAAGGACGTCAATTTACAGTTTTCACAGATCACAAGCCTCTAGTATTTGCTTTAAATTCAAAAACAGAACGCAGTCCAAGACAAACTAGACATATGGAATTCATTGCACAGTTTACGAATGACATTAGGTATATTAAAGGACAGGAAAATGTTGTAGCTGATACATTATCTTGTGCGTTTGAAGTAGAAGCGATTAATAATTCGGACATTAATTTAAAAATTTTACAAAGTGAACAACAACAAGATAGTGAATTAGGCAAACTTACCTCAGAGCAAACATTTTTAAATTTGAAACTAATAAAAATTCCTGTTCTTAACTTTAATATATGGTGCGAAGTGTCAGGAGAAAGTCCTAGACCATTCATTCAAAACAATTTAAGAAAAATAATATTTGATATGTTAGATGGGATTTCACATCCTGGCCTTCAACAATATTACAACTAAATAGGTCAAATAAGTCGAGGGCTTACAAAATGAGCAGTGACACCCTCCGTCCCCCCTCTCCCCCTTCTCCACACCTCTGGTGTAAAATCTATAAATTGTTATAACTCAATATAAATTTTCTCTAAAATCAATAGTTTTTGGTATCTGGCACATACAGATCGAGATCTTCTCCTCCCGCCATCCGCCCTCCTTCAATTGTTTTTATTAGCACGCTTTTATTAGCTTTACCTGTATGTTTCTATGTAACTCTTCATTCGCTCCAACGCGCCTGCTGCCTTATTAACATGGTTAGGGTCATATCGAAACATTTCCGGGATCATTTCTAGATGGTTTTCGGGATCCGTCCGGGATCCCGCCGGGGTCATTCCGGGACTTTTTCGGGACTATTTCGGGATCGTTTTGGGACCCTTCCGGGATCATTTCTGTATAGTTTTCGGGATCCGTCCGGGATCCCGTCGGGTTATTTTGGGACATTTTCGGGACTATTCCGGGATAAGTACGGGACCAATACGCGATCATTTGGGGACCCTCTCGGCATCATTTCTGAATGGGTTTCGGGATCCGTCCGGCATCCCGTCGGGGTATTTTCGGGATCATTTGCGGACCTTTGAGAGATAAATTGGTTTCCGGGATCACTACGGGACCTTTCGGGGTCATTTTGGGTCCCTTCCGTAATCATTTCTGGATGGTTTTCGGGATCCGTCCGGGATCCCGTCGGGGTTATTTCGGGACTTTTTCTCGACTAATACGGGATCAGTTGGGGACCCTTTCGGCACCATTTCTGGATGGTTCTCGGGGTCCGTCCGGGATGTTGTCAGGGTCATTTCGGGACTATTAGGGGATCATTTGAGGACCTTTCTGGCATCATTTCTGAATAGTTTTCGGGATCCGTCCGGGATCCCGTCAGGCTTATTTCGGGACTATTAGGTGATCATTTGAGGACCTTTCCGGCATCATTTCTGGATGGTTATCGGTATCCGTCCGGGATTCCGTCGGGGTCATTTCGGGACTTTTTCGGGATCATTTGAGGTCCCTTCCGCCATCATTTCTGGATGATTTTCGTGATCCGTCCGGGATCCCGTCGGGGTATTTTCGGGACTTTTTCGGGATCATGTGGGGTCCCTTTTGACATCATTTCTGGATAGTTTTCGGGATCCCGTCGGGGTCATTTCGGAACTGATTCGGAATCATTTGGGGAACCTTCCGGCATCATTTCTAAATGGTTTTCGGGATCCGTCCGGATTCCCGTCGGGTTTATTTCGGGACCTTTTCTCGACAAATACGGGATCATTTGGGGACCCTTTCGGTATCATTTCTGAATGGTTTTCGGGATCCGTCCGGGATCCCGTCAGGCTTATTTCGGGACTATTAGGTGATCATTTGAGGACCTTTCCGGCATCATTTCTGGATGGTTATCGGTATCCGTTCGGGATCCCGTCGGGGTCATTTCGGGACTTTTTCGGGTTTATTTTGGTTCCCTTCCGGCATCGTTTCTGGTTGCTTTTTGGGATTCGTCCGGGATCCCGGCGGGGTCATTTCAGGACTTTTCCGGGATCATTTGGGGAACCTTCCGGCATCATTTCTAGATGGTTTCCGGGATCCTTCCGGAATCCCGTTGGGGTCATTTCGGGACTTTTTCTCAGCTGATACGAAATCATTTGGGGACCCTTTCGGCATCATTTCTGGATGTTTTCGTGATCCGTCCGGAATCCCGTCGGGGTCATTTCAGAACTTTTTCGGAATCATTTTGGGTACCTTCCTTCATCATTTCGGGACTTTTTCGGGATCATTTAGGCATGGTTTTCAGGATTCGTCCGGGATCCCGTCAGGGTAATTTGTGGACTTTTCCGAAACTATTTCGGGATCATTTTGGGCCAAGATCATTCCTGGATGGATTTCGGGATCTGTCCGCGATCCCGTCGGGGTCAGTTAGGGATCCGTTTGAGATCCCGTCAGGAACATTTCTGGACTTCTTAGGGACTATTTCGGGATCATTTCTGGATGGTCT
The DNA here is from genome assembly GCF_040869045.1 of Eurosta solidaginis. Classification (NCBI taxonomy): domain Eukaryota; kingdom Metazoa; phylum Arthropoda; class Insecta; order Diptera; family Tephritidae; genus Eurosta; species Eurosta solidaginis. The sequence continues at coordinate 199,954,734 of NC_090324.1, forward strand.
TCGGGATCCGTGCGGGATCCCGTCGGGGTCATTTCGAGACTTTTTCGCCACTAATACGGGATCTTTTGGGGACCCTTTCGCCATCATTTCTGGATATTTTTCGGGATCCGTCCGGGATCCCGTCAGGGTCATTTCGGCACTATTTGGGGATCATTTGGGAACCTTTCCGGCATCGTTTCTGGATAGTTTCCGGGATAGCTACACGTCGTTTGATAGTTAAGAAATATTTTTGGCCAAAAATGAATAAAGATATCAATACTTGGTCCAAAGAATGTATAAGTTGTCAAAAATCGAAAGTACATCGTCATACAAAATCTCCAGTTGTGAAAATTCCAATTCCAAAAGCTAGATTTGAACACATTCACTTAGATATTGTCGGACCCTTGCCTGTTTCAAAGGGATATCGTTACATATTAACTATAATTGATAGATTTACATGTTGGCCAGAGGCATTTGCGCTAAGAGATGTTTCTGCAGTTACGGTTGTAAATAAATTTTTTAAGGAATATATTTCACGTTTTGGGGTTCCATTGGAAATAACAACGGATCAGGGATCTCAGTTTACTTCAAACTTGTTTTCAGAATTAACGAAACTTCTTGGAAGTCATCAAATAACGACTTCTTCCTATCATCCCCAAGCTAATGGAATGCTAGAACGTTTCCATAGACAGCTTAAATCTTCAATAATGGCTAGGAATGGGTCCAGGGATTGGTATGAAGAGTTACCAATAGTGCTTATGGGTTTGCGATCGATTTTTAAGGAAGATATTTCGGCAACACCAGCTGAAATGGTTTATGGCCAAAATTTAAGATTACCTGGTGAATTATTTGTTTCAACTACAGAGAAGGTAACTTCAGCGGATGTTTTAAGTAGTTTGCATGAACATTTTAAAAATTTTAAATCAAATTTGGAACATCATCAAAATTCTAGCGGTATTTTGGTTCCAAAAGATTTAAAAGATTGTCATTTTGTTTTTGTACGTGTAATAAAGAAGCATTCCTTGCAGCATCCGTATGAGGGTCCTTATAGAGTTATTGAAAAATATATTAAAAACTTTAAAATTGAGATAAATAATGAAATTAATATTATTATATAATATTATTTGATATGATTGAATCAAACTTTGGCCTTAGAATTTTTATAATTATTTTTTTTTTCTGTGGCAAAACCTTTTTTTTTGGCAAACTTTTAGTTTGAATGCGGGTCCTACAATTTTAGGATTTCCTAAAATTAAAAAAGGAACCCCGATTAGGCTGGTGAAACTTTTACCGTGTTCTTAAGTAAACGGCGACATGTACCCAATGGGCGTTGCACCATACATTAGTCATTATAGGTAAAGTTTTGGTCAGGGGAGGCTTTGTTTTTACCTTTTTAAACGCAATCCCGGACTTGACGCAATCTCCAATGCAGTATGTTCTTATGGCTATACTGGAAGTATTATAGTGGCCACTTCCAGTGTGTTCTTATGTGTACCCTGAAGGCCTCCAAAAATATTAAGTCGTCCCCAGTGTGTTCTCATGTGTACGCTGGAGATAACTTGACGCAAGGGGTAAAGCTCTGCCGTGTCCTTAAGGGAACACGCAATATGCAAAATGTTTCGGTTTATATTGCATGGTCGCAGGGTTCGTTAACCAAAATTTGGCATTCGATGGGGTGAGCTCCGTCCTAGGAGTATAGGCATACGGACTCACTCAGCCAATGCAATTGTGCTTTAACCTTCGGATATGGGTAGCGGTTCGTAGGAAGAATCAGTGTATTTTATTTTTAATTATTTTTTTTTTGTGTGTTTCAGCTTATCTTAATTATCGTATTATTCCTGTATTAGCGCTTAGGCTATCAAGATTAGACATAGTAAAATTATAAAATTTTTTTTACTTTACGTGTTTTTTTTTCTTAATTTTCGTATTGTAAAGAATTTACAGCAATTTCCCGTATTTGCAATCTTCTGCTAACGTTCGTATCGCTAAACTGTTGAATAAATGACTCCAATATTGAACAATGGAAAAATGGTCTCTATTAAAGTACTTCACAATAACAATTATACTTTGCAACTAGCTTGCTTAATAACCAAACTGACTGATAGCTTAAATGAAACTGATTCTCGCCTCTACTGTTGTCGCCTTTTTATACTGTCTGATTTCCTCGTTGCATATTTCTAGGCTTTTCTAATTCCAGAACTTACTAGTTAGTTATAAATTTCTCAGCTACAACTACAGATGTATAATTTTTATAGCTTCTCTCATACCCCATGCGCTTGTATGTGTGAGCGACACTTCCACAATTTTAATTGCATACCTTTAGGAGCTTCTCAGATAAGATATTTGCATGTGTTTGTGCATCTCTTCTCCGCTGCGTGTACGTACATAGGTGTAGACAAAATGATTAAATTATTGATGTGCATTCACGTCAATGCTTAGCATCGGCATAGAGATGGCGGTACCCCTTAGTGTTTCTAACATTCGCAACACTGCCCTCCACCTAAGTCTGATCGTTCCAATCAGACAAATCTCTCGATCTAAACGTTGCCAGCCTTTCCAAATGGACCACTTTCATTTTGGTTCGTGGTTTACCGATGATTTTTATGCGGTACACTACATCGTTGATCCATTTTACAACTTTGTATGGGCCTTCCCAATTACACTGCAATTTCGGGGACAAACCTTTTTTACGTTGTGCGTTGTATAACAGCACCAAATCTCCTTCCTGAAAATCTTCCGAATTAATTGTTTTATCGTATCTGGCTTTCATCTTGTCACTCATAATCTTTGTTCGTTGCCTTATCAGATCATGTATTTCTCTTAGCTCTTCTTCCAAATCACCAGTGCATTTCTTGACATTTCTCTCCGCTTTGGTTCTATCCCAAATTTCAAATCAGCTGGCAGTCTAAGGCCATTGCCAAAAATTACTTTTGCAGGGGTTTGGCCCGTTGTGTCATGCACTGCTGATCGGTAAGCTTATTAAGAATAATTTTATGCGGGCATCCCACTTTTTATGGTACTTGTCTACTACTTTCCTTAAGTGCTCCTCCAATATTCTATTGAATGGTTCTACGATACCATCGAATTGAGGATGCAATGCAGTTGTCCGTGTTTATCGAATGCCCAATGAATTACACATTTCCTGGAACACAGCTGATTCGAAATTCCTGCCTTGGTCAGAATGTAACTCCATTGGTACACCATACCTTGCAACCCAATTGTTTATAAACACTTCTGCTACTGTTTCCGCTTATTGATTTGGGATTGCGTATACCTCTGGCCATTTGCTGAAATAATCCATAACTACCAGTACGTATTTGTTTCCGCCGTTGCTAGTTGGAAATGGACCGGCGACATCCATAGCGATCCTTTCAAATGGCGCACTTGAGTTATATTGCTTCATATGGCCATGACTTCAGGTTCTGGGCTCTTTCGCTATACTGCAAACCTCGCAGTTCGCAATCCACTCAGTGACCGGCTGACGGCAACCAACCCAATATAATCTCTGTTTAATCTTCTCGAGCGTCTTCGTGATTCCAAGATGACCTCCGCTTGGACCATTATGTAACTCGCTGAGCAAGTCAGGAAACGTCTTTCTGGGAACAACTATCAGTTTCTTCTTGCTTTGACCATCCTCACTCTCCCATACTCGATGCAAGCAACTGGATATCAATTCTAAACTGTTCCACTGTGCCAAATATGACTTCGCAATGGGACTCTCTGCTGACATCTCCTCTCTATTTGGTCTTTCGTTTCGTTCGAGCCCTTGCATAACATGTGACAGATCTGTATCTTCTAGCTGACACTTCGTTAGTTGTTCCTTGTCCCATTCATCCGCACACGTTATAGTCATTAGCCGGACATCTATAATGTCTTCTTTAGCCTCGGCCTTTGAACAGCGCTTGCATTCCAAACTACATGGTCTTCGTGACATTGCGGCAGAAGCCATTTTAACGCTGCGTGATCTGTCCTGACACGGAATCGCTGGCCGTAGAGGTATTTGTGAAAATGTTTAATGCATTCTACCAATGCCAACAGCTCTCTCCGCGTAACGCAGTAGTTCCTATCTGGTTTTCCAATCTTACTTACTTACTTAATTGGCGCTTAACCGTCTAAACGGTTATGGCCGTCCAATAAGGCGCGCCAGTCGCTCCTTCGCTCCGCCAACCGGCGCCAATTGGTCACACCAAGGGAGTTTCAATCGTTTTCCACCTGGTCCTTCCAACGGAGTGGGGGCCGCCCTCTACCTTTGCTTCCATAGGCGGGTTCCGATAGAAACACTTTCTTGGCCGGAGCATCATTTTTCATTCGCATAACATGGCCTAGCCAGCGCAGCCGCTGCGTTTTAATTCGCTGGACTATGTTGATGTCTGCGTATAGCTCGTACAGCTCATCATTAAATCTTCTTCGGTACTCGCCATCGCCAACGCGTAGAGGTCCATAAATCTTTCGAAGAACTTTTCTCTCGAACACTCCCAAAGCCGCTTCATCTGCTGTTGTCAAGGTCAATGCTTCTGCCCCATATAGCAGGACGGGTACGATAAGTGACTTGTAGAGTATGATTTTCGTTCGCCGAGAGAGGACTTTACTTTTCAATTGCCTACCTAGTCCAAAGTAGCATTTATTGGCAAGACTGATTCTTCTCTGGGTTTCAGTGCTGATGTTGTTGCTAGTGTTGATGCTGGTTCCCAAATAAACGAAGTCTTTTACTATTTCGAAATTATGGCTGCCAACAGTAGCGTGGTTGCCAAGGCGCATATGCGCTGACTCTTTGCTCGATGACAGCAGGTACTTCGTTTTGTCCTCATTCACCATCAAACCCATCGTTACCGCTTCTTTATCCAGTTTGTAGTAAGCAGAACTAACAGCGAGGGTGTTTAGGCCGATGATATCAATGTCATCAGCATATGCCAGTAATTGCACGCTTTTATAGTATATTTTTCCAGTGCGGTTAAGTTCTGCAGCTAGTATAATTTTCTCCAGCATCAAATTAAAGAAATCGCAGGAAAGGGGGTCACCCTGTTTGAAACCTCGTTTAGTTTCGAACGGCTCGGAGAGGTCCTTCCCAATTCTGACTGAGCTGATGGTGTTGCTCAACGTAATTTTGCACAGCCGTATAAGTTTTGCGGGGAAACCAAATTCAGACATAGCGGCATATAGGCAGCTCCTTTTCGTGCTGTCGAAGGCGGCTTTAAAGTCGACGAAGAGGTGATGTGTGACGTTTCTCATTTCACGGGTTTTTTCCAAGATTTGGCGCATTGTGAAAATGTGGTCGATGGTAGATTTACCAGGTCTGAAGCCGAACTGATAAGGTCCAATCAGCCGGTTTACGGAGGGCTTCAATCTTTCGCACAATACACTTGAAAGGACCTTATATGCGATATTAAGAAGGCTCATTCCACGATAGTTGGTGCATTTTTCAGTATCCCCCTTCTTGTGGACAGGGAAAAGAACACTTAGATTCCAACCGTCGGGCATGCTTTCGTCCGCCCATATTTTGCTAAGAAGCTGCTGCATGCGCCTTACCAACTCCTCGCCGCCGAACTTGAATAGCTCCGCAGGCAATCCATCAGCGCCAACGGCCTTGTTGTTTTTCAATCTGGTTATTGCTATTCTAACTTCGTCAAAATCGGGCGGGGGGACATATATTCCATCATCATCGATTGCGGGATCGGGTTCTTCATCTCTGCGCGATGAATTGCTGCCTCCATTTAGGAGAGCAGAGAAGTATTCCCTCCATAATCTAAGCACTCTCTGGACATCAGTTACAAGGTCGCCGTTTTCATTCCTACAGGAGTTTGCCCCGGTCTTAAAACCTTCCGTCTGTCGCCGTATTTTTTGGTAGAATTTTCGGGCGTTATTCCTGGTGACTAGCAGATGAAGCTCCTCGCACCCACGCCTTTCTGCTTGTGCTTTTTTCTTCCTGAAAAGGCATCTCGCTTCCCTTTTCAACTCACGATAGCGTTCACACACTCCTCTTGTCGCGCTCGCTTTTAACGTAGCCCTGTAGGCAGCGTCTTTTCTTTCGGTTGCAACGCGGCATTCTTCATCATACCAGTTGTTTTTTCGTGGCCGCCGGTAACCAATTTTTTCCTCGGTGGCAGTACGAAGTGCTTTGGAGATATGCTCCCACTGCTCCTGTATTCCTTCAGGATGAGTTGTGCTCTCAGAGAGCAGGTGTGAGAGTGGAGTTGCGAAATTATTGGCAGTCTGTTGTGAATGAAACTTTTCGACGTCTAGCTTTCCTTGTGTTTTTTGTTCCTTGGTTTTAGCCGCGTTGAGGCGGGTGCGTATTTTGGCTGCAACGAGATAATGGTCCGAGTCGATGTTAGGTCCTCGGGTCGTGCGCACATCAAAAACACTGGAGGCATGTCGTCCGTCTATCACAACGTGATCGATCTGTTTGCGAGTATTTCGATCAGGAGACAGCCATGTAGCTTGATGTATCTTTTTATGCATGAACCTCGTGCTGGATATGACCATGTTTCGAGCACCGGCAAAGTAAATCAGCCTCAGTCCGTTAGGAGAAGTTTCATTGTGTAGGCTGAACTTTCCGACTGTAGGGCCAAAAACACCTTCTTTGCCCTGGCGTTAAAGTCGCCAAGCACGACTTTTATATCATGACGGGGGCAGCGCTCGTATCTGCGTTCTAATTGTTCATAAAAAGTGTCTTTCACCTCATCGTCTTTCTCCTCTGTCGGCGCATGGGCGCAGATGAATGATATATTAAAAAAATTTGCTTTTATTCGGATAGCGGCGAGACGCTCGTCCACAGGCGTGAACGCCAGCACTTGGCGACAAAGTCTCTCTCCCACCAAGAATCCGACGCCGAAACTGCGCTTATTCGCATGGCCACTCCAATATATGTCACAATTTTTGATCTTCTTTCTTCCTTGCTTCGTCCAACGCATTTCTTGGATGGCGGTGATGTCAGATTTTGCTTTGACGAGGACATCAAACAGCCGGGCATCTGCACCAATCCCATTCAAGGAGCGGACGTTCCAGGTGCATGCCCTCAATTCATTGTCCTTCAAACGTTTGCCATGGTCGTCATCAATAGAGGGTGTATTTATCCGAGGCTTGTTGTTATATTTCATTGGAGTATGTTTTTACGTGGCGGGTCCCAAGCCCAGCGCACAACCTGCTCAGGGGGGGTGAAAATATTACTTGGTTTTCCAATCGAACGCCTGTAATATGCAACGACCTTCTCCTGTCCATCGACCCGTTGTGATTAAACGCCTCCTATAGCATATCCATTCGCATCTGTGTCTAGAATAAATTTTGCTCCTGGAATAGGATATGCAAACATTGGGGCAGTGCACAACCGCTCCTTCAATGTTTGGAAAGCCACTTCTTGCTCCTTCTTCCATTCAAAAGCTTTATTTTTTCTTGTAAGCTCATGGAGGCTATGGGCTACGCTGGAAAAATTTGGTATAAATCGGCGGTAATATGTGCACAGCCCAAGGAAACTTCTCAGTTCATGTAGGTTCTGTGGTCTTGGCCAGTCCTTTACAGCCTCTGCCTTTTCGTTTGCAGTGCAGATGCCCTCTGTCGTTACGTTGCGACCCAAATAATTTACTTCCTTTTTAAACAGCGCACACCTTTTTGGACTTAGCTTCAGACCAGCGCCAGCTGTTCTCTGGAAAACTTCCTCCAAGTTCTTAAGATGTTCATCAAAGTTCTTGCCCAATACGATGATGTATTCCAGGTACACCAAGCATGTTTTCCAATGTAGACCTTTCAGTACCTGGTCCATGGGTCTCTCAAAAGTAGCTGGTGCATTACAAAGTCCAAAAGGCATCACTGTAAATTGCCAAAGACCATCACCGACACTGAAAGCTGTTTTCTCTTTATCTTCCTCCTTCAAGTCCAGTGTGGAAAACCATTTCGTACCAGATATCGAGTAAAGAGTATCGTCAATTCTTGGCAATGGGTAGCTATCCTTTTTCGTAACGTCATTCAACTTCCGGCAGTCCACGAAAAACTTCATTTTTCCATCCTTCTTCTTTACAAGTAGTACCGGTGAGCTCCATGGACTAGCTGATGGTTCGATGACGCCGCTGTCTCTCATTTCTTGTACGATTTGACTCACAACTTCCCGTTTCGCCAGTGGAACACTACGAGGAGCTTGACGTATCGACCTCGCGTCTCCAGTGTCAATTTGATGTTTCACAACATTGGTGCGGCCTGGTTTGGAACCATCCTGGTCAAATATGTTCGCGTACTTTAGGATCAGTTGTTTTGTCTTACTCTGATAGGCTTCCTCTAGCCCCTGCGTTCATGCTGTGATGTCATTTGAAAGATCAGTATTACTAGATGAAACGTGTTCCTGGAGCTGTTCACAATTAATAACTAATTCAGCCTCTTGGCATCTTCCCAAAATAGCTCCTTTGGTCAAATTGAATGGTGACTTGAACTCATTAAGTACTCTTACCGGAATACGTCCATCTTGTTTTGTCATAGCCAGGGTTTTTCCTACAAGTATGTTCAGTGCTGATTTGTTTGCTGCTTCGACAACCCACTACTTGTTTGTCCCACAATCTCCACCAACCTTTGCCCAGATGACTGCTTCGGATTTTGGTGGTATTTGCTGACTCTCTTCCACCAGCACTCGTTTACTGCTGTAACCTCTCTCGTAGCCGAAATTAAGTGGCACATCCATGTTCGTATATCGCATCGTCTTGCTTTGCATATCGATCTTGATGCCTTGGTTGATTAAGAAGTCCACTACAATTATGATTTCATCAACAATATCTGCCACGATAAAATTGTGTAGTACCGTGACGTTCCCAAATGCTACTTCACATTCTACTTCTCCACTTACCTGGGTGTCCTCTCCCTTGGCTGTACGTAATCTTGCTCCAAGCAATGGTCTTATCTTTTTGTTGACTAAATCCGCTCGAATGATGGAATGAGATGCACCCGTATCTAAAGTCAGTAAACGTTCCTTTCCATCCACATACCCTCAAACAGTAAGATTGGTCGATCTTCTTCCAATCTGCGAGATAGAGATTATGGGGCATTCAATTGCGGGAGCCAGCTGTCGCCCCTTGCGGCTGACTCGATTATTTTAACGATTGAGTGGTCTTGGAGATTTGCTCATCTCCTTCCGCTCTGCGTTTACGACCACCCACATTGTTGGAACTGTTAGGGTTGGTGTTGCAATAACGCGCAATATGCCCTGGCTTTCCACACTTAAAGCATTTGACTGCATCATTATTCTTCTGCTGCGTACCCTTCAATGCTTCCAAAATTGCGTCTACCCAGTCTGGCCTATCCACTTCCACACGATGAGCTTTGTACGCTGGCTTACTCAAAAGTGAGGCTGTTTCCTGAGTCAGTGCATGCGATACCGTTTCAGCAAATGTTAGTTTTGGATTCGCATATGTAGCCCGCTTCGTTTCTACATCTGGTATGCTATTTATGAAGCTCTAGATTTTTACCCTTTCAGTGTATTACACGGGTGCGTCCGCATTTGCGAGATGAGCCAATATTTCAATATCTGAAGCAAACTCCTGCAATGTCTCATTTGCTTTTTGGTAGCGGTTTAGCAACTCAATTTGGAATATCTGTTTTCTATGCTCGCTTCCATAACGTCGTTTTACGGCAGCCATTAATGCTTCATAACTGTTCCGTTCATACTCTGGAATCGTCTGTAAGATTTCCGCTGCATGCCCTTTCAATGCCACGAACAGTGCAGCAACTTTATCTTCCGCATTCCAGTTGTTCACTGTTGCAGTCTTCTCAAACTGTAGCTTGAAGACCTGGAAAGGAACAGAACCGTCAAAAAATGGTGTGTTTACCTTTGGATTACTCGTTGAAACTGCTGGGCGATTCAGTTGCAACTGCTCGATACGTCCTCTCAAAGCATCCACCTCGGCCCCGATTTTTTTCTCAAACTGTAAAATTTTTGTATCTTGCGCCTCCAACTTCGAGGAAATACTTCCTTCTTGCTCTTCCAGTTGAGCAGAGATCTGCGATTATATCTGGGCTGAAATTTGCGCCGACATTTTGGATGTTCGTGCCTCTTGTGCTTCAATCTTCGCTGTTATACGGTTCTCCTGCGCTTCCAGCTGAATTTCCGTCTTGGATGTAATCTGTGTCGACATTTCTGACATATGTGTTTCTTGTGCTTCAATCTTTGACGTTATGCGGTTCTCCTGCGATTCCAGTTGGGATGACATTTGTGACGACATTTCTGACATTTGCGACGACATTGATGTTACTGTCGATGTTTGTGCAGATATTGCAGCCAAAATCATGTTCAAGTCTGTGCTCGTAACTGTCTGCGATGTTTCGTTTTTGTTTTCAATTTTTGTTGTTGTCTCATCCCCATCAGGATAAAAGACATACTCGTCCACATCAATTCCTTTCGACTCCATTACTTCTCGTAGCCGTGCTTGAAATTCGATATTATTGCCGGTTGTATTCAATCCACGGTTCTCCAACTCCTTTTTCAGTTGCTGGATCCTCAATTCACTCAACTTTGCCATGTCCAACTTGTATTCCCAATCTTCGGAATTTATTCAACAATTCCTCTTCTGACACCAATTGTAAGGAATTTACTGCAATTCCCCTTATTTGGAATCTTCTGCTAACGTTCGTATCGCTAAACTGTTGAATAAATGACTCCAATATTGAACAATGGAAAAATGACCTCTATTAAAGTACTTCACAATAACAATTATACTTTGCAACTAGCTTGCTTAATAACCAAACTGACTGATAGCTTAAATGAAACTGATTCTCGCCTCTACTGTTGTGGCCTTTTTATACTGTCTGACTTCCTGGTTGCATATTTCTAGGCTTTTCTAATTCCAGAACTTACTAGTTAGTTATAAATTTCTCAGCTACAACTACAGATGTATAATTTTTATAGCTTCTCTCATACCCCATGCGCTTGTATGTGTGAGCGATACTTCCAAAATTATAATTGCATAAATTTAGGAGCATCTCAGATAAGACATCTACATGCTTTTGTGCATCTCTTCTCCCCTGCGTGTACGTAAATAGGTGTAGACAAAATGATAAAATTATTGATGTGCATTCACGTCACTGTTTGGCATCGGCATAGAAATGGCAGTACTCCTTAGTGTTGCTAACGTTCGTAACAGCAATATTCCTGTATTAGCGCTTAGGCTATCAGGATAGGACATATTAAAGTTATTAAATTTTTTTACTTTACGTGTTTTTTTTTCTTAATTTTCATATTATTCCTGTATTAGCGCTTTGGCTATCAGGATAGGATGTACTAAAATTATTAAATTCTTTGTATGAGGTTTAACCTCTCCTGGGGAGAGGAGCTTTTATACCTTGGAGGGTCCTCAAGGGAATCGCAGGATTAAGCTAATATTATAAACCGAGGGTCGTGGTTTCACAAATATTTGTTATCGGCTGTACAAGCCTTAAATTATTTTTTAATTTGTTTAGTTCCTAGTTTTAATTTTATAAACCGGAGGGTCACCCCGAATGTCGTGAACCGCGGTTTTAGCAATATTTCATTCATACGCCTCTTGGACAGTTATTATCCTTTGGGGAATTTTTTCCGAAAAAGGTTTCACTTAGATTCCTCACTACACACCATGTTTAGGTCAGGACCTAAATATCTTTATACTGCAAACACGGCCACCCTAATACATAACTTATTTAGTGCAAATACATTCTTACATCCTTTCATGTACTGCACACCCACATGCATTCACATTCATGTATGTTCATCACATATATTCAACGTTAACACGGGTAACTGAGTTTTCCATCGGATAACAAATATCCATTGGAAAACCCTCGCACGATCTCCGGTTCGACAACACGGAGATCACTTTCCATTTTGTGTTCTATTTCAACCAAGGAGAAAGAAAGTCGCTGCTGCTGTCACGCCACATCATATACCAAAGGTAAAATATTGTACCAACTTAACACAAAATAAAATTAATTATTGTCATCATTACTAATATAACTATTTGCCTTTTATTTCTTTTCCATATCCACCTATATATATATTCTCCGTGCTACCACGCACCGTGCGAGAATATACATTTGGTCCTTTCTCACCGTGAGATTTTTTTACAAGCGACAAGAACTTTACATATACTGTCCACATCACAGAAAAGGCAAATCAAGATTATCTATTATAATTTTTGGCACAACAAACAAGACCTTCGAGATAGAGCAGCATTTGGAATAAAAACAAAATCATCTTTGCAAACCATCTACCAAGCATAGATAGCCGCAACAACAAACAAGGTACGTGGTTATAATTTACAGCGCACAATTTTTTTTAAGTGAACATTTTTTTAAAGTGAATTAAGTGTTAAAAAGGCCTTTTGTCTATCAGCATTATCCCCCCACCCGCGGTAAGGTTTTGCTGGCACAGCTTAAGGTAACATAGTGCAGAATTTTTAGTAGAAACAATATTAATTTTAACTTAAACTGCACTATTTTCGGTTTCACATAACCATACATTCTTTTTATATCATGTTTCCACCAAATGCAAACACCGTGTTTGCCTTCGAAGAGCGTGTTTAAGGGCAAACACAAGTCAAAACACTTGTCAAATTCCATACAAAAATCGAAACCCAAACTCACTCCAAACCCATCTTTGAAAGAGTGTTTGTGTTGGGTTTGCATACTTTTTATTATTAACTGATGGCAATAATGTTCATTTATGTCAATTGTTTCTCTTTTGTTTTCACATTCTTCTCGAAGTCATGGCAACATTGTTTGCGATTGTCAATGTGTCAATGTCAATATCAATGTCAATGTGTGTGACAATGACAAAAGTGTTAAAAAATCAAAAAAGTTAAAAAGCGGTAAAAACACAAATATGGCACACATAATTAATAAAGAAAACTAAAATACTATGGACGCCTGCGGCAGACGAGGCATTTATAGACCTGTGGGAGGAGAAGGCCAGCGAGTTGCGTGGGCCACGCAAAAACTCTCACATATATGGAGAAATGGCCCAGTCATTGGCGGGATTGGTTGGCGACATTCGTTCCATCGACATAAAATATAAAATCCACAATTTTACAATGAGATACAGGTAAGAAATATGGGGTAGTAATCTAGGACAGCAGCGGCCTGGGTAATTTTATACGACAGCATGACACTGCTAATACGCTTCCAAAAATATCGAGAGAGGTGTCCAAAGACGCGTATTGACATCAGTATTAATAATCCGAAACCGGAAAAGAAAAACTTTATCCGAAAAACTGTCCGGAGATATTTGCAGTTCAAATTGGCGATTTTCATGTGGTTGTTGTAATGTTGGGGTACCCACAAAAAAAATTGTGAACATATGTAAGTGTGTTGCGTGGATATAGTTTTGGTCTCCAAATCGGTGTTGGACCCACCCAGGGTAATTTTTTATAAGCGCGGCCAAAGGCCGCCAATGCAGAAAGGTATTATGCGCAAAAATACTGTGGATCCCACCCCCCGTTTCGGAGGGACCCGTGGGTAATTTTTCGGTTTTTCCTTAATATCTTTTGAACGACTTAAAATTTTTATTTTCCGCCTTCGGATTATTAATACTGATGTCAAGACGCGTCGTTTGACACCTCTCTCAATATTTTTGGTAGCGTATTAGCAGTCGACCCCTCAACTGGACTATTACCGGAGATATTTGCAGTTGAAATTGGCGATTTTCATGTGGTTATTGTAATGTTGGGGTACCCACAAAAAAAATTGTGAACATAAGTGTGTTGCGCGGATATAGTTTTGTCTCCAAATCGGTGTTGGACCCACCCAGGGTAATTTTTTATAAGCGCGGCCAAAGGACGCCAATGCAGAAAGGTATTATGCGCAAAAATACTGTGGATCCCACCCCCGGTTTCGGAGGGACCCGTGGGTAATTTTTCGGTTTTTCGTTAATATCTTTTGAACGACTTAAAATTTTTATTTTCCGCCTTCGGATTATTAATACTGATGTCAAGACGCGTGTTTTGACACCTCTATCCATATTTTTGGACTCGTATTAGCAGTGTCATGCTGTCGTATAGAATTGCCGCTGACTCTTTAAAAATACTACAAGCACATGTCAACTTACATTCTTCTTTTGCACATTTCTTGAGATTTATTACAGATATCGGGTTCCATACAACGAATTCGATATCCTGGACCCGAAACGCGCATACTCTAGGTATCACTCTAGTTAACTTCTCAAGGTCAGCCGCTGTCCTAGACCATTACTAAATATATGTACATATTTGAGTTATGTTCTAGGACCGTCGCCGAGCCCTAAAAAATAGCAAAAAATCCGAAAGTGATACCTAGATACGCTGTTTGGCTCCAGGATCTTGAATCCGAAAGCGGATATCCGATATCTCTCATACTTCTCGGGATATTTGCAAAACAAAATTGAAGTTTTCATGTGGTTGTTGTATTTTTGTTCTACACAGCAAAAAAAAAATGTGAGGAGTATTAGATATATTAGGTTTTCGCCTTCAAATTCGATATCCTGGGGCCAAAATGCATCTCTGGGTACCACTTTCGGATTTTTAATAAACAAAATTTTTTAGCTAGTTTTTTTTTTTGGCTCGGCCACGGTCCTAGAACATTATCCATATTTGCACATAACCATTAATATGAGTGTTATGTGGAAAATTTTTTCAGCAAATGCAAAGGAGGCCAAGGAACAGGCTGTTCTCCTGCTTCTTGGAAGCACTACGAACGTGTTCATCGCATTATAGGAAACGACCGAATTAACAATGTTGAAGCTGTTGTTATGGACAGTATACGAGGTAACTTTATTAATCGAGACAGATATTGTCATTAATATTTGTAAAATGCTTTAAAAATATCTCTACCCAGAAATAACATTTTTCGTAAACGCTTTTTGGTTTAATTGGGTTAAACAAATCTCTTTCCATATTTTTGAACGGGTTTTAACAGTCTGCTGACAAATTAAAGTCTTGTCATAATTATTACGTGTGTGATGTACATACTTATCGGTGGTGACGGCAATGAACGCAGTATTGAATTTTTGTGCGCCTGTCTTACGTCTCCGAACGGCATCTGCTAGGCAGATAAATTTTCACTGAGAAGCTTTTCATGGCAGAAATACACTCTGATTGTTTGCCAGACCACTGCCGAGGGGCGACCCCGCTAGAAATATTTTTTATAATTGAAAAAACTCTAAATTTTTGATGTTGCTTTGCCCGGGTCTTGAACCCAGGACCTTTGGTGTGGTAGGCGGAGCACGATACCACCACACCACGCCAGTCGCTTCTTGTAGTAGCTGTCGCTAAAACGATCGCCAAACATCTCTAATAGGCCAGTCATTATAGGGCGTTCACCTCCGAATGTGAGATACCCATAATATTATCGCCTGAAAGCTTGCATTATGGCATCCTGAAACTATTCTCAAAATTCGACAATAATTGGATGCCCGCAAGTTTTAAATTCAGGGGTCAATGCTCACAAAAATCTATTCTTTCTCCTTTTTTTGTAAATATCTCGATTTCTAGAAGTTTTGCGCTAGTTATTATTTATATTATCAGTAATGTAGAGAATTAAATTCTCCGCAACTTTTGTATTTAACATTTTTTCATATCTCGAATTTTTTTCGAGATAGAGGGCGGAAATCGAAATTTTTGAAAAATGACGGTGATAGGTACTTTAAGCTGTTATTACTTCGGAATGGCTCCACCAATTTCAAAGATCTTGGTACCGTTCGAAAGGTTTTTAAATTTGTTAGTTTATAGTTTTATATTTGAAAAAAGACAAGTTTCAGTGTAATCAACAACTTCGGCATGTATGTTTTTGAAATACCTTTCCAAGGGTAACACTAAGCTTTTTTCATTTCGATGGTTGAGTGCACACTTATTAGAAGTGACAAATTTAAAAATGTTCAGAAGTTCTGATTTTGTATTTTTGAGACAATTGCGATGTATATATAAAACTCATATTTTCACTTATATATATATAAATTAATACAATTTTTTTCTAATTACTAGCCAGACCCGAGTCGGTTACATCGGCATCCACAGCCGGTTCGTCCACTTCGTCTCCCGAGCCATCGTCTCCAGCTCTCAGCGAAGCTCCCACACCTGTAATGAAGAAAAATCAAAAAATTAGCGAGTTGAACGAAACTATCAAAACAGCTATGGCAGAAAACAATAAATTGACTGCTGATCTAATTGAAATTGAGAAAAAGAAGGTGGCTGCAATCGAGATGCTGTCGCAAAGCGTCGTTAGCTTCTTGGAGCGGAACTAATTTAAAAACGCTGTTCACCTAAATACAGTGTTCGGAAAAACAAATTCAATGCAAACATATAACTTGCTATATTTTTTATGATAATCAATTGGCATAAACGATTGTTTTTAAATATAAAACAGCCATTGGCAGGTAAAATATTTTTAAAACATTTACTAACTTAAAACAGTTATATTCAAGCACAACAAAAAAAAAAACACATTTTGCCTAGCATGGAAAAGTGCCAAACTAGAGCAACAAACCCAACGAACCTTCCTATTTGAGAAGGGGAATATATCTTGAAGCCCAAGGTTGATTGGCTTTGAGTAGCGATCTCAGCTGTCAGTCCGCATTGATGTTTCATAACTGGCTATAATTGTTTGTTGCATGGGAAGCTTTAATTGAGTACATTTCGGCTTAATAGCCCATGGAGGGTCTCGACGGGACTCAAGGCTTATTATTGAGAAAATTAAAGCTTCCCATGCAACAAACAATTATAGCCAGTTATGAAACATCATTGCGGAATAACAGCTGAGATCGCTACTCAAAACCAATCAACCTTGGGCTTCAAGATGTATGCCCCTTCTCAAATAGGAAGGTTCGTTGGGTTTGTTGCTCTAGTTTGGCACTCTTCCATGCTAGGCAAAATGTGTTTTTTTTTTTGTTGTGCTTGAATATAACTGTTTTAAGTTAGTAAATGTTTTAAAAATAATTTACTTGCCAATGGCTGTTTTATATTTAAAAACAATCGTTTATGCCAGTTGATTATCATAAAAAATATAGTCAGTTACATATTTGCATTGAATTTGTTGCTTTTATTTTGAACAGCACTATGTATTGCCTTAAAATGTATATGAATTTTTGCTTTTGTTTTGAACAACCCTATATATATAGAATTAAAATGTATATGAATTTTGGCACCTTCACACTTATGTACAAATGTACTA
The DNA here is from genome assembly GCF_040869045.1 of Eurosta solidaginis. Taxonomy (NCBI): domain Eukaryota; kingdom Metazoa; phylum Arthropoda; class Insecta; order Diptera; family Tephritidae; genus Eurosta; species Eurosta solidaginis. The sequence goes on from NC_090324.1 coordinate 199,971,855, forward strand.
AATATACCAAAATGTAGAAAAACCTAAAAATAGCTTTCTGTCGACACCAAACTGGTTTAAAGAGTTCTTGCGAACAGATATTTTAAATCAGCCGAAATTTTTTTGGGAATGTCCAGTTCCAGTCCTGATATATGTTAACATATTGCATATTTCGCCTTTCTCTGCCTCGGTCACATCCGGTAAAATAAAACTTCATATTTCTCAACATACTGGCATTGATGTTAACTCCATTGTTTGTTTTCCGTTGGTGAAGATTGGCGTGGATTCCAATTCTCTGCGTTATATTAATTTTAAATTGGGTGTTGAGGAAAGTGTACTACCTAAGCTTTTGGTGCCTGACTTATGGCCTTCAAACATTGCCGTGCGTCCTTTTAATTTTCGTTCAATAAACGACAAGGTTCAACCGATGTCCAATGGCAATCGGTTGGGTCAGATGGTACAAGGAACCGTGTAAACATTTCTATACAAACCTCGACGCGGGATGTAGCTAATATTCATTCTTACAAGGATCTTAAAATTTATTTTCAAAACGTATCTGGCCTAAGAACCAAGTCTGACTCACTATATATGATGAGTTCAAACTTGGATTTTGACATCTTTGTTATTGTCGAGACCTGGCTAAATGACACTTTTATGGATGGTGAATTTTTCGATGAAAATTTATTCTGCGTTTTTCGAAAAGATCGCGATGCATAAAAAACTGGTCTGTATAGAGGAGGAGGCGTTTTAATTGCGATTCGGCGAAAATATCGAGCGACTCTGGTGCCATTGCCGAATGCTGATTCTCTTTTAGATAAGCTTTGCGTTTCTGTACATGGAGTTTCTAAACTTTTAATTTGTGTTTCTTATGTACCGCCTACTAGTAGCGATTTACTTTATAAAGACCATGTTGATAATATTTTAGCCTTAGCATCTAGTCATGAAAATGTTTGCGTGTTTGGCGACTTCAACCTCAGTAACCTAGAATGGTCTGCTTTTGATAATAGTCGGGGGCTTCTTCCTATGTCTTCAAATGCGTTTGCTGAAATCTATTTGATTGACGGCTTCTCAAGATGTGACCTTAGTCAGATTAACAGTTTTAATAACAGTCTTAATAGAATATTAGATCTCATATTTTTAAGTGATAATATGAATTTTTGCCTCCAGGAATGTCTAGACCCTTTGTCCACTCCTGGTCCCCATCATGTACCGCTTGTTCTTCTTTTGGAATTTTATGAGTTTAATTCTTACGTAGAAGATTCCCTTTCCAAGTTTTGTTTTAAAAATTACGATGTTGATGCTGTTAATGCGGCAATTGAGTCTATTGATTGGGATTCGCTATTTGCTGAGGTTGAAGTTACCAGTTGTTTTAATATTTTTAAGAATAATTTAAATTGCATTTGTTGTGAACATATTCCGAGTGTAAGAAAAAAGGTTTACAAAATTCCTTGGTTCACAAAAGAGTTGAAAAAACTGAAGAATTTGCGAAACAAGTTTTTCAAAAAATTTAAAAAATCTAGGTCTCCTACTTCCAAGGAATTGTATTTAAAATATTTGAAAGAATTTAAATCATTGAGCAAAGTTTTGAAGCGGAATTATATAAGTAAATTTTAAGACGATATTAAAGTGAATCCGAAGGCTTTTTGGCGTTATGTGAAGTCAAAGAGATCGTGTTCTAGTATTCCCTCTGCTGTATTTTACAAAGATACACAAGCGGATTCGGTTTTAGATGCTGCAAATCTTTTTGCAGATTTTTTTAGCACGAATTTCGAGGCTGACCCTGTCTTGAGTAGTGGTGGTTTTTTTAGTGCCTTGGATGCTAGTGGTTTTTCACTAAACTTTGGGGCTCTTGAACTCTCGTTAGATGATATTGAACTTGGGATTCGTCAAATCAAGATGTCGTCACAGACTGATGTCGATGGGTTGTCGTCTCACCTTTTTAAAAACTGCGCAGCTCTCGCCTTCCCGATCTGGCTGCTTTTCAATAAATTCCTTGAGCAAGGCGTCTTCATTGATGCATGGAAAATCTCCTTTATCACGCCAGTTTTTAAATCTGGCAATAAAAACGATATTTCCAATTATCGCCCTATTTCTAAAATTTCCACTGTCTCAAAACTTTTTGAATGCATAGTGAAAAATAAAATTCTTTTCTCCATTCATCGTCTCATCTCTGTTGATCAGCATGGATTCATGTCTGGGAGATCAACCACTTCTAATTTAGCAGTTTTCTCCGAATACTGCATTGAAGCCTTTAGTAACCGCGCCCAAGTTGACACAGTGTATACAGATTTTTCGAAAGCGTTTGATAAAGTTAACCATCGTATTTTGTTATCAAAGTTACAAAGTTTTGGTTTTCATTCAAATTTTTTAAATTGTATTAAATCGTATCTTTCTAATAGATCATGTGAAGTTGTAGTTGATGGGGTGTCCTCGTATTCTTTTATTGCCTCCTCTGGGGTTCCTGAGGGAAGTATATTGGGTCCGATTCTTTTTGTGATGTTCATCAATGATATTACTATTTGTTTTAAATATTCTAAATTTCTCTTGTATGCTGATGACATGAAGATTTTTAGCAAAATAACGTGTTCCTCTGACTCGACGAAACTTCAGAGTGATCTTGACAATGTTGTAGCTTGGTGTCAGAAAAATATGCTTCCCTTAAATATTAAAAAATGCTCCCATGTCTCCTATTCCAAGTCCCGTACTCTTATCCCTACTTCATATTTTATTGGTGGCTCACAACTAGACATTGTTTCTAAAATCACTGATCTTGGGGTGGTCTTTGATTCCAAGTTTACTTTTCATAGCCATCTTAACTATACCATAGCTAAGTCGTACTCTATGCTGGCTTTTGTCAGACGTTTCAGTTCAGATTTCTCCGATCCGTATACTTTAAAGACACTCTTTACTTCACTGGTACGCTCGAAACTAGAATATGCTGCTTTTATTTGCGTCCGTATTATTCTTGTCATATTAGTCGATTGGAGAGAGTTCAGAAAATCTTTATTAAGTATGCTCTGCGACCCCTTCATTTTGAACTTCCGGTTCCCGCTTATGAGTCTAGATGTTTGCTTATCGGTCTTAAGACACTAAATTGTAGGAGAACCTTCTTATCTCTTACTTTCATTTTTAATATGATATCTGGGGTGGTGGACTGCCCCTTTTTACTTGAACGTATTTTCTTTGTTATTCCTAATATTTGTTTAAGGAATCATGCCACATTTTATGTGGGGCTGGCGAGGACTAATTATGCTGCCAATGCTCCTGTTGTCAGAGCTCTTAAAGAGTTTAATTTGCTTCCGAAATCTTCAGTTTTGGATTTCTCCTTTTGTGAAAATAGGTTTAAAATGCTACTTAATGACCAGTTAAGTTAGTTGGTATTTGCCTACATTTGTAATTAGTCTGTAAGAAATGTAACAATTTCAAGATTAAATAAATAAATAGATATCTTTGTATATACTTTATTTTGACGATTTTTGTAGGTAGTTTGTTTTAACTTAACCTGCGGTTAGTGACCGAGCAAGCAACCGGCGTTGGTGGTTACGTAGCTCGTCACAACGGTGCGTCCCTCATCCATACGTAAGCCCAGAATGTGTATGTGCATATAGCCTATGGCGCATTCATACATATTCTATGCTAGCTTACTTGAGAATATTTCTTGCTAATATGTGGCGAGCTAAATAGGGGTGAAATGACACCCAAAAGGATTCCTACAGATCAAGTGACACCACGAACGGCGTAATGAGAGCGATTTGGGTTCAGCCACAGGTCATTATTGTTGTAAGGGAGCAGGAATAGGGTGAGTCTATGCTTTTCACCTGCCTGCTGGCTCATAGTCTAGATCTGTCTACCTAAGGACATATACATTTTTGAGCAAAACAACGACCGAAGCAACATTAACGCCAAAGCCCAGAGAAAGCTGTCGAGTTGCTTTCAGGGTTTACACAAGAGTGTCACAGCTGACCTCAACTTGCCCACATCATCAGCACAGAAATGGTTCCCTAATGAGGTGATTGATTTAAGGACCTCTCTAAATAAATTAATGATACTGTACGTTTCAGCAAAGAAACACACGCAAGTGGATAAATTGTACAATCAAACTTACCGAAATATTCCATTAATCCGTTCCTTATAACCTCCCCTTCTGATCTGTCATTTAAATTATTGTGACCTTGAGGGCTGCGCCTGGCATCTCGCTGCATATCCACAAGCCAATTTTCTAGGACAGGGTCCTTCTCGTCGATCAAAAAATTGTGTAAAGCGCATGCTGCAGAAATTACGACATTTGCATTTTTGATATGATTATCAATACCTTTTCCAATTCTCCTAAACCTAAAATATAAAGAAATTTGTATTAGGACTCAAAACGATTTCCGTTTTTATTATGTACATATATTCCCGAAAGCATTTTCAACGACTCGTTGACACTTGGATAACCTATAATTAAACAATTTCTGTCCAGCCGAGTTTTCGATGTTGTACGGGTATGGCTTCATCACATATTGCGAGAGTCGGAACGCGGAGTCGCTTATAATATGCACTGGTATTTTTGTGCGCCCATGATACCAGCTCATTTTGTCGAGAAGTGCACATTCCTGCAGCTCCCGCTTGAGAGACGACCGCTCAAATATACTTGAGTCATTACATCTTCCCGGGCTACCACAGTGGATGTACATGAATCGGTATTTTGCGTCCACCAAAGCCAAAAGCACTAAGGAATACCAACCCTTATAATTGTAGTAGTCGACAGCTTCTTCTTTTTTAGGGTGTATCTCTATGTAACAACCATCTGTATTAGATAACGAATTGTGGTTTAAACTGTTTTCCGTGTTGTTATTAATTTGCTTACCTATGGCTCCAATACATTGTGGATAACCCATTGCATTGAAGTCTGTTACTCCTTGCGCTATCCCAGTCCTTGTGAGGGGGAAGCTTTTGAAATATTCCGGCGCCATGCACGCCCAGACTTCATTGCAAAACTCTATTAAAATTTTGCAAACAGTAGCTTTGCCTACTCCAAACAAATTTGCAATCGATCTATATTCACTGGAAGATCCCAGTGCATATAAAGCAATTGCAACACGCTTCTCTAAAGGAATCGCATTTCTATAATTTGTGTCCTTCTTCTTCATTTTTTGAAGGCGAATGCACAACTTGTCGAAGCTGGATCGTGTCATTCTAGAGTTAACTTTGGGCCGTTCTTCTGGCAGTCCACCTCCCAAAAGGTACTTGAATGTTCCTGAAATTTATTTATTAAACATAAAAATTGTATACTGAAGTTGCTAACACACCAATCTCCATACACTTTGCGAACGTATTATAATTTCGTTGAAACATGCAGCTATAGTCAATGGCATTTTGTTATAAAGAACTTTTCGTTTTAAATAACTCATTGTCACTTCGCTGTCTATTATTTTAAAAAATAATGACACAATCATCATACTAAATTGAATTTTATGAACCATTTTTAATTTTATTGTAATTAATATAATTTTTTCAACTTCAAACTTCACAACAAAATAAACAATCGAGCGAATGACAGTTTGAACACAATTTACCTCAAACACGCAGTGGAAACAGTTGACAACTATTTCAAACCCAAAACTGGCAAACACGGTGTTTGAGTTTGGTGGAAACAGCATATTAGTTTCGTTGTTTGTTAATTTTCAACAACAACAACACTTTGGTTCACATACCCAACAAAAAATTCTGCAATAATTTTAACTGCTTATTTGTTGCTTATTATTTTTACACTTTGCCTTATTTTTTGCGCTTAACATATACTGGATTAACACAACGAAGTCCAGGTTTTTTGTTGTAAAAAATAACCATTACATCTGTGTGGGTGGCGAATCGGCATTTTTTATATACATCCGCGCATACAAAATTACACTAAAAGAAATAGATAGTGAAAATTTAAAAACTGCATTGCATTTTAGTCTGCGTTTGCTTTTGTTGCCCTCCTTTCTCTAGCTTTCTTTTCAGTAGCTTAGCTAGTTATACGAGTCGGTGGAATTTTAACACCTATTATTAATTACGCAATTGAGGGGTTTCACCTTAATTGCGTTAACATTTTGCTAGGTATACGAGTCTGTGGGTTTCTACCACCGATCAATACGCAACTGAGGGTTTCTACCTTACTTGCGGTAGCACTTAGCTAGGTATACAAGTCGGTGGGTTTCTACCACCGATCAAAACGCAACTGAGGGTTTCTACCTTACTTGCGGTAGCACTTAGCTAGGTATACGAGTCGGTGGGTTTCTACCACCGATCAAAACGCAACTGAGGGTTTCTACCTTACTTGCGGTACTTAATTACATAACACTAGCTGAGCAGAGAGGGCAACAAGAGGTTTTTACCTCAAAAGTATACATTAAATCTTCCGGATTTCTATCTGTATACATATCATAAGTAAAAATGGATGCATACATACTTTTTGCTGAGGCACTTGTCGAATTCGAATCAGTTATCGGTAACGTGACTGATCACGATAAACACACTCTTTCCTTTCAACAAGAAGAGTTAAAAAATATGTGGGTAAAAACCAAAAATGCTTATGACGCGTTAATCTCTGCGGGTTTGTCCAAAGATGAAATTAAAGCCATAAAGAAGAAGCATAAGCTTTCTATGGCTAGTTATTTTAAATGTATGTCTGCTATGTCGGCTCAGACAGAGACCCTTAATAAAGCAGAAACAAAGAAAATTGACCAGTCTGCCCAAAAACAGACTGATCGCAAACACCATCTTCGCCTCCCTCCATGTCTTCAAGGGTGACTATTTGTCTTGGCCAACATTCCGAGATATGTTTACGGCCATTTACATTTCGAACGACGATATTTACCCGATTGAGAAACTATATTACCTCAGTCAGAAAACAAAGGGGGAGGCCAACGAAATTGTTAGCAACGCACCTGTCACGAATGAAGGGTTTGAAATAGCGTGGAAGAACCTCACTTAAAGGTATGAAAACAAGCGTAGTTTAGTTAAGGCTCAGCTCGACACTGTCTTCGGAATAAAACCTATTGAAACGGATTGCGGTAAATCTATCAAAGATTTAAAATTAAAATTAAATAATTGCATGAATGCATTAAAAGGGCATAAGATAGATTTATGGGATGCACTTTTTGTGTACCTTTGCGCAGAAAAATTGCCCGAAAGCAACCTCTCGCTTTGGGAACAGTCTTTCGGGAACAAGACAGAGATAGCTAAATGGGAGGACATGAATAAATTTCTTTCTGACCGATTTCTTGCGTTGGAAAACGTGTCTGGCCATAGAGGCAATAAGACTTCAAAAAGTTTTAAGCCTCATATTACAAAACCAACTCCTGAACCCCAACAAAAAAGGTTGGCAGCTTCCAAACAAGCGTCAATAAATTTAATTGTAAAATGTGTCACACAAATGAGCATAAACTACGCAACTGCATGAAATTCCTTAAACTTTCACCTGCTCGTAGAGTCGATTTTATTAAGAGCAATAATAGCTGCCTGAATTGTTTATCGTCTGGACATACTGTGTCGAAATGTACTAGTTCTTATAACTGTAGTACATGCCATTCTCGACACAACACGCTCCTACATATACAAAAAATTCAGCAAAAAGCAGCAGTTCATACAAGTAAGGAAGATGATACCCCTTCAACATCGCGACAAGCACGAGAGAGGCAAAATTCAAAGTCCAATGACAAGCAAACCTCCAATGTGCAATCTTGCCATGCGCATAATACCGCTGGTGTACTGTTAGGCACCGCTCGTGTCAACATACATTATAAAAATACCAATTTTTCAGCCAGAGCCCTAATTGATTCAGGTTCTGAATGTTCATTTATTACCGAACGTCTCAAACGTCGAATTAACCTGCCATCCAAGAAAATTCGCGCTCAAGTTTCCGGTATAACTATCTTATTCTCTGCACAGGTCAAAGAGTCTTGTTCAATAGAATTGCGGTCACTAATTTACCCATTATTTTCTTTGAACACAAAAGTTCTTGTCTTGCCAAAGCTTACAGGGGATCTTCCAACATGCCAGATCAGTGCGATGAGCAGAAAATCATTCCCTGATCTCGAGTTGGCAGATACAAGATTCTTTGTCAACGAACCAGTGGATCTAGTTCTTGGAGGGGACATTTACCCTCAAATCATCTTGAACGGATTGCAGAAGAATGTCCTTGGTACGCTCTTAGCACAAGAAACTGTTTTCGGCTGGATACTTACAGGCCGTACAGATGTGCAAGAGCAACCCAAAGAAATCGTCTCCTATTACAGTGACGTATCTTTGGATAAGCAATTATCCGCCTTTTGGGAACTGGAAGAATCCCCTAAAAACAAACGCTTTAATGTGGACGAACAATACTGCGAGGAATTATACAGAAGTACCACCACTAGGGATAATACCGGGAAATACACAGTCTCATTACCTTTTAAACGAGAATTCCCCTCCAATATATCCCTAGGGCCTTCTCTTAAAAGAGCATGCTCTCAGTTCTTCCGGAACGAGACACGCCTCGCGAAAAATCCTACTTTACAAACGGAGTACAATCGAGTTGTGACCGAATACGACGAATTGGGACATATGTCAAGGATCAACAGCTGTGTGCACCAGACTCCTCTGACCATTATTTTCTACCTCATCACGCCGTCATCAAGGACGAAAGTACCTCCACGAAAGTACGCGTTGTTTTTAACGCATCTAGTCCGACCGCAAACGGAGTAAGTCTGAACGACGTTTTGTATACAGGTCCTACGCTACGAGCTGACCTAACTATTCTTATACTTCGCTGGAGACCTTACAAATATGTCTTCAACAGCGATATCGAGAAAATGTACCGACAAATTATGGTACAACCAAACCAAACCAAATACCAGCGCATAGTATTTCGTACTAGCTCTGAAAGCCCTGTCAGCCTTTACGAACTGAAGACTGTGACATTCGGGGTTAACTGTGCTCCTTATCTAGCAATAAGGACACTTTTACAATTGGCAAAGGACGTCGAAGACACCTTTCCAATTGCATCCACAATACTAAGAGAATACATGTATGTGGATGATATTCTTGCTGGTGGACACTGCATCCAATCAACAATTACTGCCAGAGATCAAATATCTCAGGCATTGCAACCAGCCGGCTTTCCACTCAGAAAATGGACAGCCAATTCCGACCAAATACTAAAGGATATCCCTAAACAGCATCTCCTTAACAAAGATTTCATGGAATTCGAAGACGCAAGTTCAGTGAAGGCACTAGGAATCAGGTGGAATGCACATAATGATGAGTTTTACTTCATCGCAAAACCAATGGAAAATTGCAACACTTTAACCAAAAGAGCGATCTTATCGGCAATCGCTAAATTGTTCGACCCATTAGGATGGCTTGCTCCAATAGTAGTTGTAGCCAAAATAATCATGCAAAACATTTGGCTTGAAGGTACAAAATGGGATGAAGATGTATCACCAACTACTAGGGAACGTTGGAACACCTTTATGGAGAAGTATCATGAAATTAATAACATTGGGATACCGCGCTGGACTCACTTTTCCCCGCACAACAAAGTGGAAATTCACGGTTTTTGTGACGCATCAGAGAAAGCGTATGTCGCGGCGGTATACCTGCGAGTGGAAAACAACGACCAAGTTCTGACCAATTTGCTATTGGCAAAAACAAAAGTAGCTCCGGTAAAAACTATATCGCTTCCCCGACTGGAATTATGCGGAGCCGTACTACTCTCCGAAATGATGGAAACAGTTCTAACAAATCTCAACTTAGGGAATCCAAAAACCTACTTATGGACCGATTCAACGATTGTACTGGCATGGATACGAAAACCCCTTGTTTGTGGTCAACTTTCGTAGCACACCGTATCACGAAAATCGTCGAAAAGGTAGGAAAGGATAATTGGCGTCATGTGGGTTCGGGATCAAATCCAGCCGACATGGCTAGCAGAGGACTCCCAGAACATGAACTGGTCAACAATTCCTTGTGGTGGTAGGGACCTTCTTGGTTACAAGAAGACATCTCAAAATGGCCTACACAAGATATATCTTACAACACAACCATCGAGGAGAAACGAGTGCAAGCACATGCAGCAACTACCAAAACGGATTTTGATATTCTGGATAGATTTTCGAACCTACCCCGAGCCTTAAGGGTGATATCTTATGTCTTAAGTTTTCTCGAAAGAACTCATACAAAGACAAAAGATTATTTTAATAAAACGTCATATCTGGTTTCATCAGATAAAATCGAAATCGCTACGCAACGCTTAGTTAAGATGTCGCAACAACAGTTTTATCCCACAGAGTACAAAAATCTGAAGGCAGGCAAGCTAGTAGATTGTAAAAGCGAAGTGCTTCCTCTTGACCCTTTCCTAGACAAGTATGGCATTATAGGGACTGGTGGTCGCATCCGCGCGGCTCTAGACCTACCATACAATGAACGCCATCCAATAATCCTACCTTGCACATGCAAATTTTCTCGCCATTTAGTTCAGTTTATCCATTAAATCTCTTTACATGGAGAAAACCAACTAATGTTTAGGCTTATTAGGACCCAGTACTGGATTTCTAGGGTTAAAAATATGATAAAATCCATCATTCACAATTGTAAGGTCTGCACAATCTATAAAAAACGTGTACAAACCCAACTTATGGGTAACCTTCCCAAGGAACGTACCACATTTTCCCGACCACTTACTAATTCAGGGGTAGATTTTGCAGGACCATTCGACATAAAAAGTTATAGAGGTAGAGGTTGTCGAATTTCGAAAGGTTATGTCTGTCTGTTTGTTTGCTTTACTACGAAAGCCATACATTTGGAAGCCACGACCGACCTTAGCACCCAATCCTTTCTCGCGGCACTCTCCAGATTTATCGCCAGGCGAGGATGTCCGAAAAATATATATTCCGACAATGGGACTAACTTTGTCGGAGCCTCACGATCACTTAGATTTGAGTTTAAGGCATTTATAGCTGATTCGCGTGAGAACGCATTGTCTAAATATGCTCATCAACTTCTGCAATGGCATTTCATCCCTACTGCCTCTCCTCATATGGGAGGTCTGTGGGAAGCAGGAGTAAAAAGTTTCAAAAGCCACTTTCGAAAAGTGGCAGGTAGGGATAAATATAATTTTGAGGAATTCACAACCCTATTTTTTCGAATAGAGGCTTGCCTCAACTCGCGACCATTAAGTCCAGCGTCGAACGAATCGACCGACTTAGAACCCTTAACCCCTGGTCATTTCCTGGTAGGCGGACATCTTCTCGCTCCTCCAGAAATAGATTCCAATGAGAATCCTGCCTCCATAGTCAATAGGTGGCATAAATTAAAAGCTTTGCATCAAACCTTTTGCAAAAGATGGAAAAGAGAATATCTCTTAGAAATGCAAAAGCGGGTTAAATGGAAACACCCGAAAGCAAACATCAAAATAGGGGATTTCGTCGTCGTGAAAGACGACAATGTATTTCCAAACGAATGGAGACTTGGAAGAGTGGTCAAACTCCACCCGGGAGCAGATGACCTTGTACGAGTTGTCGACATCACGACTGAAAAAGGTCAAATTACAAGGCCCTTGGCCAAACTGATTCTACTTCCACCAGCCAATGAAACAAGTGGAGAGGTATCCACCGATGACCAAACCGATCCTTAAATTAGGACATTACACTTCTTTAAAATATGTAATGCCACTTCGAATTATCGGCATAAAATAAAAATTTGTCGAAACGAAACCCTCGCAGATAGCCAAGCTTATCCGCCACAGCATGAAAAATAATAATTAAAAACATTAACTAACTACAAGCCAAACTACGCAACAATCTACAAACAGTTTACCACGTTTTCGTCCATAAGCTGCAGGAAAATAAATTCAATTCGCCATTTTTATTTCAAAAATCGACCATCTTTTTTTTCTTCATCAAAATATACCTAAATAAAAAAGGGTTTAATGTTTCAATTACAAGGTACAACTACAACAACTTCAAAATTTCACGTCACGTTGGTGTAATTGGACAACTACCATACATAAGCATTTTTTTCTTATTCAATTCCATTATTTTTCATTAAAAACCAAATTCGCAAGTAGGTATAAACCTCACATGCAATCGGGTATAAACCCACCACTCGTTCAGAGTATTAATAATGCGTAGCATTGAAATTGCAAACAAATTTACATCTTTATTTTAAACCGGAATCGAAAATAATATTTTTAGAGTTTAATTGCTGTTTCTTATTGCTCATAATAACTTACAACATTTTGTAGGGTATTGGGAGGCACAGCAAATGAACAAAAAACAATACATATAACGTGCTTATTTTCCACTCAAAATAACACAATTGTGCACAAAGCATTTATTTCCGGATTTCCTAATCAATTAAAATATGCAAACCTGATGGACGAACTCCATTAATTAGTCCTTAAGGTTTATTCTTGCCTACTCTTTGTTGTTGTTGCCTGTGCAGCGACCGGTAATACTGCAACTTAAATCCCTTCTTGGGTGTTAATTGCAGCATAGTGTATATGCATACATATGTACAGGGACATCATTTAATTGGCATAATCTGAAAATAAAGGTAAATACAAGTTAGTGAAATCATACAATTAATGTAAATTACAAAATTCCTCTATGTTTACTTACCGGCATGTTTACATTTCGCTCTTGTCATTTACATGACATTTTCATCTACGCGGTATGGTATTGCCATAGCGAACATTTTTTTTTTACACCAATATGGTTTAAGTGGAACATGATCCGTTCCAAATTTTTTTTAATGTTTGTAACTACTGATTTCACGAATACTTTAGTGAAAACAGTATTACAAAATAAGTACAAATTGCAAGAAAATCGTTCAAAACTCGAAAGGCTTGAATTTTTTCGCAACAAAAATTTTTTCAACTACAATATTTTTACCGAAATCCACAAATTTAGCTAGAAAAGGCGAAACTTTCTTGGGTGGCAGGAAACTTTGTGACAAATTAAATCACAAAAATAAAAACCAAATTATAAATTTTCGATCAGATTCGAATATACAAATTTTTATTTATTGTATTCAGTAGAAATTATGAATTAATCACTCGCAAGTGTAATTTATTCATTTTCTATGTACCCAATGCAGAAACACGAAATTTAATACAAAGAAGAGATAGGATGTACTCAGGGAGCACTTAGAAAGTGATCAATAACCCATTGATAAACAGTTGTGCGCTCACGCGGTCATTCTTGCATCACTGCCCGAACTTTGGACAACCCATAAGCAGGTCCATGCACATGGTCAATCTGCTATAAGCGCCTGTCAGAGCATCAATACGAATATAAAGAGTTTCATATCAATATGTACGCCATTCAGCGTTCGCCACCAAACCAAAAATTAAAATTCACATATAATATAACAAAATAAATCCAATCTGGCACGGAGACACGTCCTTTTCGTCTGGATATAACATTTAACCTCATAAAGTTAAAATCTGGAACAGAGACTTGGCCTCTTTGTCCAGATGGAAAATTAATTGTCACATAATCTAACAAAATAAATCCAATCTGGCACGGAGACGCGTCCTCTTCGTCTGGATATAACATTTAACTTCATAAAGTTAAAATCTGGAAGAGAGACTTGGGCTCTTTGTCCAGATGGAAAATTAATTTACATTCGTCGAAATCTGGAACGGAGACGTCCAGACTACGAAAAGTCTCGGAACACAAAGGAGATAAATACAAATAAATATAGTCCAAATATGTATACTGTATAATGTGCGTTGAACTATAACCCGTTCTTGTTTTCAGCTTTAATATGTTGCTTCTTTTTCCTACAGCGGCTACTATATGCAAACAAGTCCGAACGTGATCAGCCAACAAATTTTCATTCAATAATACAAACATATTGTATCTAGTTTTAAGTAATACGTGCGCGTGACCGCTTCAGCATGACTTTCCTTCATTTTAAGATGTTGCTTGCCGCAAGGGGCCCGGCATGTTTAGGTCAGGACCTAAATATCTTTATACTGCAAACACGGCCACCCTAATACATAACTTATTTAGTGCAAATACATTCTTACATCCTTTCATGTACTGCACACCCACATGCATACACATTCATGTATGTTCATCACATATATTCAACGTTAACACGGGTAACTGGGTTTTCCATCGGATAACAAATATCCATTGGAAAACCCTCGCACGATCTCCGGTTCGACAACACGGAGATCACTGTCCATTTTCTGTTCTATTTCAACCAAGGAGGAAGAAAGTCGCTGCTGCTGTCACGCCACATCATATACCAAAGGTAAAATATTGTACCAATTTAAAACAAAATAAAATTAATTATTGTCATCATTACTAATATAACTATTTGCCTTTTATTTCTTTTTCCATATCCACATATATATATATATTCTCCGTGCTACCACGCACCGTGCGAGAATATACACACCACACTACACAATTTCTTATTGTTTTTTACACTATCAATTTTTCAGGACCTCTTTTTTAAGGAGGTCCTTTTTTCCAGGGACCGACATGCTAGTGGGATCCTGCTCGGGCGCTAGTTAAGAGCCTCACTCCTTGGGCTATAAATGGGATAAAGATGGGGGCCACCCCACGGCCCCTTTATTTACCTGTAAGTAAATAAAACAACAGTCAATAGTATAATTACCATGAGTAATCCAGCGTAACCAAAAACAGAATGATAATCTCAAAGAACTAATGCTAAAACTAAACCTAAAATTTTCATTGACATAATTATCAATTGCTGACGAGGCGCTTCCAATGAATTGCAATTTCGTTACCTGAAGCAATTCGATACTGCTTGTAGCGCAGATCGTTAACTTGAAGAAATTCGATATTGCTTACAGCCCAGATTGTTTACCTGCGCTGGCTGTGCGCGCATGTGGGAAAGTGCGTCGACAACTTATTCTCACTAATAAGTATATTAACCCACGTCGTAACTTGCATGTTAGAGTGTAAGCATTCTCTGGAAGGATTCGGGACAGGAAGAAGCATACATCTATATTGGGTTCCAGGGCATATGGTAATAGATGGGAATGAAAAAGTGGATGAACTAGCTAATAAGGGCGCATCCCTTGAAGCGGGAAAGGCGTGGGTTCAAGCGCGCGGCCGTAAAGTGTCGAAGATTATGTGTTGGTCTTACAAACTTAGACTAACCAAGTTGCTTCTATCATTATAAAGAGAGGACTGTAGACTGTAGATTCCTCACTACACACCACACTACACAATTTCTTATTGTTTTTTATACTATCACTTTTTCAGGACCTCTTTTTTAAGGAGGTCCTTTTTTCAAGGGACCGACATGCCAGTTTAGAGCCCCACTCCTCGGGCTCTAAAAAGGATAAAGATGGGGGCCACCCATCGGCCCCTTTATTTACCTGTAAGTAAATAAAACTACAGTCAATAGTATAATTACCATGAGTAATCCAGCGTAACCAAAAACAGAATGATAATCTCAAACCACTAATGCTAAAACTAAACCTAAAAATTTCATTGACTTAATTATTAATTGCTGACGAGACGCATTCCATGAATTGCAATTTCGTTACCTGAAGCAATTCGATATTGCTTGCAGCGCAGATCGTTAATTGGAAGAAATCCGATATTGCTTACAGCGCAGATTGTTTACCTGCGCTGGCTATGCGCGCATGTGGGAAAGTGCGTCGTCAGCTTATTCTCACTAATAAGCATATTAACCCACGTCTTAACTGTAAGCATTCTCTGGAGGGATTTGGGACAGGAAGAAGCATACATCTA
The DNA here is from genome assembly GCF_040869045.1 of Eurosta solidaginis. Taxonomy (NCBI): domain Eukaryota; kingdom Metazoa; phylum Arthropoda; class Insecta; order Diptera; family Tephritidae; genus Eurosta; species Eurosta solidaginis. Next base: position 199,987,580 of record NC_090324.1, read on the forward strand.
TATTGGGTTCCAAGGCATATGGGAATAGATGGGATTGAAAAAGTGGATGAACTAGCTAAAAAGGGCGCATCCCTTGAAGCTTGCTCTGTAGACGTCCCAATTAGACTGGGCGAGATTAAGCGAAGGCGAGAGGTGCGCATGATCGACCAAACGGAAAAGGCGTGGGTTCAAGCGCGGGGCTGTAAAGTGTCGAAGATTATGTGTTGGTCTTACAACCTTAGACTAAACAAGTAAGGAAGGCTAAGTTCGGGTGTAACCGAACATTACATACTCAGTTGAGAGCTATGGAGACAAAATAAGGAAAATCACCATGTAGGAAAATGAACCTAGGGTAACCCTGGAATGTGGTTGTATGACATGTGTATCAAATGGAAGGTGTTAAAGAGTATTTTAAGAGAGAGTAGGCCATAGTTCTATGGATGGACGCCATTTAGGGATATCGCCATAAAGGTGGACCAGGGCTGACTCTAGAATGTGTTTGTACGATATGGGTATCAAATGAAAGGTGATAATGAGTATTTTAAAAGGGAATGGGCTTTAGTTCTATAGGTGAACGCCTTTTCGAGAAATCGCCATAAAGGTGGACCAGGGGTGACTCTAGAATATGTTTGTACGATATGGGTATCAAATGAAAGCTGTTAATGAATATTTTGAAAAGCAGTGATCCTTAGTTCCATAGGTGGACGCCGTTTCGAGATATCGCCATAAAGGTGGACCAGGGGTGTCTCTAGTTGTACGATATGGGAATCAAATGAAAGGTGTTACTGAGCATTTTAAGAGGGAGTGGGCATTAGGTCTATAGGTGCACGCCTTTTCGAAATGTCGCCATTAGGGTGGGCCAGTGGTGACTCTAGAATGTGTTTGTATGATATGGGTATCAAATGAAAGATGGTAATGAGTATTTTAAAAGGGAGTAATCCTTAGTTCTATAGGTGGACGCCTTTTCGAGATATCGCCATAAAGGTGGACAAATGGTGACTCTAGAATGTTTGTACGATATGGGTATCAAACGAAAGGTGCTACTGAGCATTTTAAGAGGAAGTGGGCATGAGGTCTATAGGTGGACGCCTTTTCGAGGTATCGTCATTAGGGTGGGCCAGGGGTGACTCTAGAATATGTTTGTACGATATGGGTATCAAACGAAAGGTGTTACTGATCATTTTAAGATGGAGTGGGCATTAGGTCTATAGGTGGACGCCTTTTCGATATATCGCCATTAGGGTGAGCCAGGGGTGACTCTAGAATGTTTGTATGATATGGGTATCAAACGAAAGGTGTTACTGAGTATTTTAAGAGGGAGTGGGCATTAGGTCTATAGGTGGACGCCTTTTCGAGATATCGCCACTAGGGTGGGAAAGGCGTGACTCTAGAATGTTTTTGTACGATATGGGTATCAAATGAAAGGTGGTAATGAGTATTTTAAAAGGGAGTAATCCTTAGTTCTATAGGTGGACGCCTTTTCGAGATATCGCCATAAACGTGGACCAAGGGTGACTCTAGAATGTTTGTACGATATGGATATCAAACGAAAGGTGTTACTGAGCATTTTAAGAGGGAGTGGGCATTAGGTCTATAGGTGGACGCCTTTTCGAGATATCGCCATTAGGGTGGGCCAGGGGTGACTCTAGAATGTTTGTACGATATGGGTATCATACGAAAGGTGTTACTGAGCATTTTAAGAGGGAGTGGGCATTAGGTATATAGGCGGACGCCTTTTCGAGATATCGTCATTAGGGTGGGCCAGGGTGACTCTAGAATGTGTTTGTACGATATGGGTATCAAACGAAAGGTGGTAATGAGTATTTTAAAAGGGAGTAATCCTTAGTTCTATAGGTGGACGCCTTTTCGAGATATCGCCATAAACGTGGACCAAGGGTGACTCTACAATGTTTGTACGATATGGGTATCAAACGAAAGGTGTTACTGAGCATTTTAAGAGGGAGTGGGCATTAGGTCTATATGTGGACGCCTTTTCGAGATATCGCCATTAGGGTGGGCCAGGGGTGACTCTAAAATGTTTGTACGATATGGGTATCAAACGAAAGGTGTTACTGAGCATTTTAAGAGGGAGTGGGCATTAGGTCTATAGGTGGACGCCTTTTCGAGATATCGCCATTAGGGTGGGCCAGGGGTGACTCTAGAATGTTTGTACGATATGGGTATCAAACGAAAGGTGTTACTGAGCATTTTAAGAGGGAGTGGACATTAGGTATATAGGTGGTCGCCTTTTCGAGATATCGCCATTAGGGTGGGCCAGGGGTGACTCTAGAATATTTGTACGATATGGGTATCAAACTAAAGGTGTTACTGAGCATTTTAAGAGGGAGTGGGCATTAGGTCTATAGGTGGACGCCTTTTCGAGATATCGCCATTAGGGTGGGCCAGGGTGATTCTAGAATGTGTTTGTACGATATGGATATCAAATTAAAAGTATTAATGAGGGTTTTAAAAGCGAGTGGCCCTTAGATGTATATGTGAAGGCGTTCTCGCGATATCGACCAAAATGTGGACCAGGTGATCCAAAAAAATCATCTGTCGGGTACTGCTAATTTATTTGTATATGCAATACCACTAACAGTATTCCTGCCAAGATTCCAAGGGCTGTTGATTTCGCCTTGTAGAACTTTTTCATTTTCTTCTACTTAATATGGTAGGTGTCACACCCATTTTACAAAGTTTTTTCCAAAGTTATATTTTGCGTCAATAAACCAATCCAGTTACCATGTTTCATCCCTTTTTTCGTAGTTGGTATAGAATTATGGCATTTTTTTCATTTTTCGTAATTTTCGATATCGATAAAGTGGGCGTGGTTATGGTCGGATTTCGGCTTTTTTTTTTTATACCAAGATAAAGTGAGTTCAGATAAGTACGTGGGCTAAGTTTAGTAAAGATATATCGGTTTTTGCTCAAGTTATTGTGTTAACGGCCGAGCGGAAGGACAGACGGTGGACTGTGTATAAAAACTGGGCGTGGCTTCCACCGATTTCGCCCATTTTCACAGAGAACAGTTACCGTCACAGAATCTATGCTCCTACCAAATGTGAGAAGGATTGGTAAATTTTTGTTCGACTTATGGCATTAAAAGTATTCTAGACTAACTAAATGAAAATGGGCGGAGCCACGCCCATTTTGAAATTTTCTTTTATTTTTGGATTTTGTTGCATCATATCATTACTGGAGTTGAATTTTGACTTAATTTACTTATATACAGTAAAGATATTAACTTTTTTGTTAAAATTTGAATTTAAAAAAAATTTTTTTTAAAAAGTGGGCGTGTTCTTCATCCAATTTTGCTAATTTTTATTTAGCACATATATAGTAATAGTAGTAACGTTCCTGCCGAATTTCATCATGATATCTTCAACGACTGCCAAATTATAGCTTGCAAAACTTTTAAATTACCTTCTTGTAAAAGTGGGCGGTGCCACGCCCATTGTCCAAAATCTTACTAGTTTTCTATTCTGCGTCATAACCTCAACCCATCTACCAAGTTTCATCGCTTTAACCGCCTTTGGCAATGAATTATCGCATTTTTACGGTTTTTCGAAATTTTCGATATCGAAAAAGTGGGCGTGGTTATAGTCCGATATCGTTCATTTTAAATAGCGATCTGAGATGAGTGCTCAGGAACCTACATACCAAATTTCATCAAGATACCTCAAAATTTACTCAAGTTATCGTGTTAACGGACGGACGGACGGACGGACGGACATGGCTCAATCAAATTTTTTTTCGATCCTGATTATTTTGATATATGGAAGTCTATATCTATCTCGATTCCTTTATATATGTACAACCAACCGTTATCCAATCAAACTTAATATACTCTGTGAGCTCTGCTCAACTGAGTATAAAAAGTTGCTTCTATCATTATAAAGAGAGGACTGTAGACTGTAGATTCCTCAGTACACATCACACTACCCAATTTCTTATTGTTTTTTACACTATCACTTTTTCAGGACCTCTTTTTTAAGGAGGTCCTTTTTTCAAGGGACCGACATGCTAGAAGGTTCCTGCTCGGGCGCCAGTTAAGAGCCTCACTCCTCGGGCTCTAAAAAGGATAAAGTAAGTAAATAAAACAACAGTTAATAGTATAATTACCATGAGTAATACAGCGTAACCAAAAACAGAATGATAATCTCAAACAACTAATGCTAAAACTAAACCTAAAATTTTCATTGACTTAATTACTAATTGCTGACGAGACGCTTCCCATGAATTGCAATTTCGTTACCTGAAGCAATTCGATATTGCTTATAGCGCAGATCGTTAACTTGATGAAATTCGATATTGCTTACAGCGCAGATTGTTTACCTGCGCTGGCTATGCGCATATGTGGGAAAGTGCGTCGTCAGCTTATTCTCACTAATAAGTATATTAACCCACGTCTTAAATTGCATGTTAGAGTGTGAGCATTCTCTTGAGGCATTCGGGACAGGAAGAAGCATACATCTATATTGGTTTAAAAGGCATATGGGAATAGATGGGAATGAAAAAGTGGATGAACTAGCTAAAAAGGCGCATTCTTTAAAGCTTGCTCCGTAGACGTCCCAATTAGACTGAGCGAGATTAAGCGAAGGCGAGAGGTGCGCATGATCGAGCAAGCGGGGCTGTAAAGTGTCGAAGATTATGTGTTTGTCTTACAACCTTAGAATAACAAAGTTGCTTCTATCGTTATAAAGAGAGGACTGTAGACTCATGACGGGTATTCTGACTGGACACTGCCTGGCGTCACATGCCTTTAAAGTAGCCTTGGTCAGTGATAGCAGATGTTGGAAGTGCGGGTTGGAGGAGGAAACGATCGAGCACGTTCTGTGCTCATGTCCTGCGCTTGCCGGGCTAAGACTCCAGCTGTTAGAAGTGATACAGCTGTCAGATCTAGAAGCAGCAAGTGGCTTCAGTCCTAGGAAGCTTCCAGTATTTGCCAAGAGGGCAGAGTTATTTTATTTGATAGGGTTTTTCAGTTTGGTCGTTAAAACAAACTTCCGGTAACAACACGGACTCATTCAGTATATGTGAGGTCCTCATGGACCGGCCAGTTCAACCTAACGTAACCTTTGATTTTGTTTATAGATATATATTTTTTTCTCCAAAAATGTCAGTGATGCACAGCAACGGCGATTTTTCGGATATTATCAACAAAGCTGCTTGTGCATGTACCATATGTCTTCAGGACATGGGTCCAGGTCAAGATTGCCTGATAACTCCCTGTAATCACGTTTATCATAACAAGTGCATTTCCAATTGGCTAACCGATTCCGAAGAATGCCCATGTTGTAAGCGAATTTGTGGGAAACGGGATTTGAAAAATATAAATTTGAAGCCAAGTGAACAAAATCACTTCCAGTAGGGGATGCTAACAAATCTTCTCGAGGTCCAGGAAAAGCTCAAGGAGCCGTGCCTCGATATAATACTAAATATGCTAATCGAAGATTTTATGATGAAGCTTTAGGAGATAACCCAACTTTACACCGAAATGAATGAAATCTTTCAGTTCCTTTAATAGAAATGCATAACGCACCGTCCATGTGGGATGACAACCCTATGCATCAATCGTAACAAAGTGGTGCTCATTCTAACCGACAAAGTCTGCATAACCAAAGGTTTACACATGGTCAGAACACAAATGTAATTGATTATACTCAAATTGGTCAAATGATCGAAACCACGGTCCAACTATTATTTTAGAACTTGAACTTGCAAGCCACTCATTCAAGTGTCCAAAACGGTGTTTCGGCAGATGCCAACACACCGAATTTTCAACTACCAAATCCGACTAGATTTAATACTTATTTAGACTTTTTGCGACCAGATAGGGGAACTACCACTATACAAAACTGACGCATTACTTTTGATGGTTCGTCAGCAGGTCTAGGCGTTGAGAAATTCATTTACCGAATTCGGTCGCTGACGGCTCTAACATTAAATAACGATTTTTCTGCAGTTTGCAAAAACCTGCACATAATACTTTCTGGTAAGGCTAAGTCATGGTACTATAATGTCTAGTGTTGCTGCAGTAACGAAAACATCGAGTACGCTTGTTTGTTGAAACTGCGACGCCGAAGGACACATGTGGGATTTGTGTCTAGAAGAACGCAAAGTTTTTTTGTTACGGCTGCAGAGCCAAGAACATCTACAAGCCTCAGTGCGAAGTATGTCTTGCGAAAGCAAAAAACTCGAAAAGGGGCATGCGAGAAGAAACGGATGTCGCCTAAGTAAATGTAAAAAAACCCCTCTTGTATTTTGAGTCCCGATTTCGAAAAGCAAGGTTTGCTAATTTCGAAAAGCAAGGTTTAGGCAGAAATAGTTTACTTACACACGATATAGACGTTGGTGACGCGAAGCCAGTTATAACATTTTTATCCTGTTTCACCATCAGTGGAAAAACTCATGTATAAAGAGGTAGATATAATGTTGGATTTAGGCGTCATTAAGAAATCCAATAGTACCTGGAGCTCACCACTGCGCATGGTCATTAAGCAAAATAATGTTCGCTTATGTTGATGCGAGAAAAATCAATGAAGTCACCCAAAAAGATGCTTATCCACTTCCATTAAGAGAAGATATATTTGCACGGTTGCCAAATGCACATATTATATCTAAAATTGACTTAAAAGATGCTTACTGGCAAATTGCACAGAACGATCTAAGGCACTGACGGCTTTCACAGTACCGGATCGGCCCTTGTATCAGTTCGTAGTAATGCTATTCGGTTTGTGCAAAGCCACCCAAACTATGTGTATATTAATGAATGAGATTATCCACCCAGATCTAAAAAATTGGGTCTTCGGTTACTCAGATGGCCTTTGCATTGTGTCTGTCACCTACGAATCACATCTTTCAGTTTTGGTACGAATTGCTGATAAATACCGAAAAAGCAAATTTAACGATAAATATTAAAAAAAAACAAATTTTTTGTTAAAAAAATTAAATATCTTGGCTATGTTATAGGCGATGGCGATATTGCAACTGATCCGGAGAAGGTTGAGTCAATTCTTAATTGGCCAACTCCCAAATCATTTAAGGAAGTATGCGGTTTTCTCGGCTGCGCCGAATGGTAAGTATAGGTGATTCATTGAAAATTTCGCGGAAGTTACTTTCCCGATTACGGAAGTTCTTTCGACCAAAAAGGAATTCCATTGAACAGAGGCTGCGCAAATTGCTTTCGAAAAAATAAAGCTGCTACTAACTACTGCTCCAGTGTTGCAAAACCCGAATTTCGAGAACAAATTTTTCGTGCATTGTGACGCTAGTGACTTTGGCATTGGCGCTGTCCTAGTTCAGTTGAACGGTGACGAGTGTCCTTAATCATATTTTCGAAAAAATTAAGCTCTGCCGAGCGCAACTACAGTGTGAGGGAGCGTGAATGTCTAGCTGCCATTCAAGCAATTCCGGTGTTATCTAGAGTTGCAAGATGTAATAACCGACGACTCGAATCTACTATGGCTAGAGCGGCACCCGAAGCTAAATGGTCGATTAGCTAGGTGGGTTTTAGGGTTGCAAAACTTTAAATTTACTATTAGCCACAGGAAAGGCAAAGACAATATAGTACCAGATGCCCTTTCTAGAATGCACGAAGAAATGAACGTATTAGAAATTGAGCCACAAATTGACCTTGATTCTTTACATTTCGATGATAAAGATTATGCAGAGTTGAAAGCAAAAATTCTTCAAAACTCGGAAAAGTATCCAGATATAAATATTGTTGATAAAATGTTTATATTCGGACTCAGCATTATGATGGTATCGATGAAATGGAACAAATTGCGCGGAAGCTTTGGATTCCTCTAGAACTGCGCAGTGATTTACTATCTCATGCACATTATGACATGATTGCAGCTCATGGTGGAATCGCTAAAACTTTAGATTTACTCCGTAGGAATTTCTATTGGCCAGGAATGGAAAAATACGTCAAAGAATATGTAAAAAAATGTGATACTTGCAAAATGATGATAGCGCCAAACGCGACTTAACGACCGCCAATGCATAATCACACGATTTCTGATAGGCCATTTCAACGGCTAAATGTAGATCTTTTAGGACCTTACCCTAGGAGCAAGTCAGGTCATATTGAGTTGCTTACAGTAAGTAATGGATCACATGTCAAAGTTTCAATGGCTTTGTCCACTAAAAAAGTTTTCCACGAACCTAATAGTTCAATTTCTGAAAAAACCAAATTTTTCTAGTGTACGGTGTGCCTGAAGTTATCGTCAGCGATAATGGCTCCCAACTTAAAGCTAACGATTTTGAAGCTTTTCTAACAGAATACGGGATAAATATGTTTTTACTGCTTTGTATTCACCCAAATCAAACGATCCTGAGCGTGTGAATGGTTCTTTGATAGCTGCCATAAAAACATATATGAAAAGTGATCATCGTGAGTGGGATGTAAATATAAGTTCCATCAGTTTTACACTTAGAAACTCTCTTCACCAAGCATTGAGCTGTTCCCCATATCATGCTATATTCGGTTTCGATATGATAACCGACGCGCCATCATATGAACTTCTAAGAAACCTTCAGCAATTAGATGATCCAACTGTTATATTGTCACGTGATGACGAACTTGCCCTGGTCAGGACGAATAAGAAACTTTTCGCAATTTTTACCCCATTTTAACTGCTATAAGCACCAAGTTTCACCGATTGCTTACGTATATATCATAGAGTTCGGTGATATATACAATATATATATGACGGTATATAATATATATATATTTTTACATGAAAATGAAATGGTATATTAATTTCGATATATTAACTTTAGAAAAAACTTTGTAAAATGGGTGTGACACCTACCATATTAAATAGAAGAAAATGAAAAAGTTCTTCAGGGCGAAATCAAAAGCCCTTGGAATATTTGCAGGAATACTGTTCTTGGCATTACATATATAATTAAATTAGCGGTACGCGACAGATGATGTTCTGGGTCACCCTGGTCCTCATTTTGGTCGATATCTCGAAAACGCCTTCACATATACAACTAAGGGCAACTCCCTTTTAAAACCCTAATTAGTGCCTCTAATTTGATACCCATATCATACAAACACATTATAGAGTCAGCCCTGGTCCACCTTTATGGCGTTATCTCGAAAAGGCGTCCATCTATAGAACTAAGGCCCTCTCCCTTTTAACACCTTTCATTTGATACCCATATCGTACAAACACATTCTAGAGTCAACCCTGTCCACCTTTATGGCGATATCTCGAAACGGCGTCCCCCTATAGAACTAATGCCCACGCCCTTTTAATTTACTCATTAACACCTTTCATTTGATGCACATATCGTACAAACAAATTCTGGAGTCACCCCTGGTCCACCTTTATGGCGATATCTCGAAAAGGCGGCCACCTATAGAACTAAGGCCCACTTCCTTTTAAAATACTCATTAACACCTTTCATTTGATACCCATATCGTACAAACAAATTCTAGAGTCACCCCCGGTCCACCTTTATGGCGATATCTCGAAAAGGCGTCCAACTATAGAACTAAGCCCACGCCCTTTTAAAATACTCATTAACACCTTTCATTTGATACCTATATCGTACAAACTAATTCTAGAGTCAGCCCTGGTCCACCTTTATGGCGATATCTCTAAATGGCGTACAGCTATAGAACTAAGCCACGCCCTTTTAAGATACTCATTAACACCTTTCATTTGATACCCATATCGTACAAACACATTCTAGAGTCACACCTGGTCCACCTTTATGGCGATATCTCTAAAAGAACTATGGCCCACTCCCTTCTAAAATACTCTTTAATACCTTCCATTTGATACCCATGTCATACAATCACATTCCAGGGTTACCCTTGGTCATTTTCGTACATAGTGATTTCCCCTTATTTTGTCTCCATAGCTCTCAGCTGAGTATGTAATGTTCGGTTACACCCGAACTTAGCCTTCCTTACTTGTTTATATTATATTTATCTTAAAAATCGTTTAGATATGTTCAAATTTCACCAAATGCTTACGTGTATATATTGTTGTCTGAAAAAATCATAGAGACCGGTGGTATATATAGTATATATCTCATACAACCGATTGTTCAGATAAGAAACTTTTCGCAATTTCTACCCCATTTTAACAGCTATAAGCTTCAAATTTCCACAATTGCTTACGTATATAGTATATATTGTTGTCTAAAAAAATCATAGAGACCGGTGGTATATATCTCATACAACCGATTCTTCAGATAAGAAACTTTTCGCAATTTCTACCCCATTTTGACAGCTATAAGCCCACAATTGCTTACGTATATAGTATATATTGTTGTGTGAAAAACTCATAGAGATCCGTGGTATATATAGTATATATACGTACTATATATATTTTTTCTTTTGCAATTTCAGCACCATTTTAACAGCTAGAAGCTTCAAATTTAACCAAATGCTTACGTGTATAGCATACCTATATTTTTGTCTGACTTTGGGCAATTTCTGTCCCATTTTAACAGCTAGAAGCTTAAAATTTCAGCAATTCCCTACGAATATAGCGTATATTGTTGTCTGAAAAAATCATAGAGACCGGTGGTATATATATTATATACCCCATATAAACTGTAATTTTTGCCCCTTTTTTACGGCTAGAAGCTTCAAATTTCAACAAATTTCATCAAATAGTTACGTTTACGTCATATATTGTTGAATTACGTGATTCATAGTCATAGTTTTTACGTGCAGACCACAAAAAACCTGAAACTTTGCATCCTCACACATAGTATCTACCTATTTTTGTACCTTTCATGAAAATGAAATGGTATATTAATTTCGTCACGAATCCCAAAATTGTAAGTCCTTAAAGGAAAATAGATAGGCCCACCATTAAGTATATCGAAATAATCAGGATGAAGAGCTTAGTTGATTTAGCCATGTCCGTATGTCCGTCTGTCCGTCTGTCTGTTTGTATGCAAACTAGTCCCTCAATTTTTGAGATATCTTGATAAAATTTGGTGAGCGGGTGTATTTGGGTGTCCGATTAGACATTTGTCGGAACCGACGGGATCGGACCACTATAGCATATATCCTCCATACAACCGATTTTCCAGAAAGAGAGGATTTGTGTCACATCTTCCTCAATTTATCAGATTGAAGCTTCAAACTTCACCATATACCTACTTTCGTATATTGCACATATTGTTGTCTGAAAAAATTGATGAGATCGGTCGTATATATAGTATATATCCACACAACCGATTGTTAAGATAAGAAATGTTCGTAATTACTGCCCTATTTTAAGAGCAAGAGGCTTCAAATTTCAACACCCAAAAAATAGTTATCATCAAGGCGATGCCATCTAGGCATCAATGTGCAATTTTTGCTTATCCTTTTTTCGTCATCAATGATCTTATGTTATTGACATTTTCGAAATATTAGTTTGATACTTGTATTTGTCAAGTTAATAGACTACATACAAATGTAATGTGTTTTATAATCAATCTAGTATTAAATGTTATCATAATGAAACTAGGAAATTTATACAGGTATCATTTTGATACATTTTAAGGGCGAAACAAATATTTTCCATGGGGAAATCAATAGTCAAGATACAAAATTGATACTTTTAATTATACTTTTTATAATATTTATCGTTGCATTGATACCACGTAAATGATACCGTTTATAGTTTAATTTTTGCACATCGTGTATTAAATTAATAGTGATAATTTTTTTTGAGTGAACGAATGCTTACGTATATAGCAGATATTGTTGTCTGAAAAAATCATAGAGATCGGTGGTATATATAGTATATATCGCATACAACCTATTATTCAGATAAGAAACTTTTCGCAATTTCTACCCCATTTTAAGAGATATAAGCTTCAGATTTCACCGATTGCCTACGTATATAGTATATATTGTTGTGTGAAAAAATCATAGAGATCGGTAATATATATAATATATATATGATGGTATATATAGTATATATATATTTTTTTTTTGCAATATCAGCCCCATTTTAACAGCTAGAAGCTTCAAATTTCACAAAATGCTTACGTGTATAGCATATATTGTTGTCTGCAAAAATCATTGAGATCGGTGGTATATATAGTATATATCTCATACAACCGATTGTTCAGATTAGAAACTTTGGCCAATTTCTGCCACATTTTAACAGCTAGAAGCTTAAAATTTCAACAAATGCTTACGTATATAGCATATATTGTTGTCTGAAAAAATCATAGAGATCGGTGGTATATACATTATATACCCCATATAAAGTGTTATTTTTGCCACTTTTTTACGGCTAGAAGCTTCAAAATTCATCAAATTTCATCAAATATTTACGCTTACGTCATATATTGTTGAAATACGTGATTCGCAGTCATAGTTTTTACATGCAGACCACAAAAATCGTGAAGCTTTGCATCCTCACACAAAGTACATACCTATTTTTATACTCAGTTGAGCAGAGCTCACAGAGTATATTAATTTTGATTGGATAACGGTTGGTTGTACAGGTATAAAGGAATCGAAATAGATATAGACTTCCATATATCAAAATCATCAGTATCGAAGAAAAATATGATTGAACCATGTCCGTCCGTCCGTCCGTCTGTCCGTTAACGCGATAACTTGAGTAAATTTTGAGGTATCTTAATGAAATTTGGTATGTAGGTTCCTGGGCACTAATATCAGATCGCTATTTAAAATGAACGATATCGGACTATAACCACGCCCACTTTTTCGATATCGAAAATTTCGAAAAACCGAAAAAATGCGATAATTCATTGTCAAAGACGGATAAAACGATGAAGTTGGTAGTTGACCTTATGACGCAGAATAGAAAATTAGTAAAATTTAGGACAATGGGCGTGGCACCGCCCACTTTTAAAAGAAGGTAATTTAAAAGTTTTGCAATCTGTAATTTTGCAGTCGTTGTAGATATCATGATGAAATTTGGCAGGAACGTTACTACTATTACTATATATGATCTAAATAAAAAGTAGCAAAATCGAATGAAGAACACGCACACTTTTTAAAAAAAACATTTTTTAAAAGTCAAATTTTAACAAAAAATTGAATATCTTTACTGTATATAAGTAAATTATGTCAACATTCAACTGCAGTAATGATATGGTGAAACAAAATACAAGAATAAAAGAAAATTTCAAAATGGGCGTGGCTCCGCCCTTTTTCATTTAGTTTGTCTAGAATACTTTTAATGCCATAAGTCGAACAAACATTTACCAATCCTTCTGAAATTTTGTAGGAGCATGGATTTTATGACGGTAACTGTTTTCTGTGAAAATGGGCGAAATCGGTTTGTTTACGCGGCATAGGCTGTCACACGTACCATTTCCCAATTGTACTTATGTTTACCCATGAATTTATTATAACCCATATATCGTATTATATATCTAGTATTGTATATATATTGAATTATATAATATTGAAAAGTATCTTATTCTATTCCCCAAAATCAATGAATTGCTCTTTTCGTTAAATTTCCCATTGGCAATGCTCATGGACGTGTGGCAGCTTCCACTGCGTAAATCCTCCAAAACGAATTCGCCGCAATGCGCAGTGGGGCGATCCGTCATAACCGACAGCTGCCATCACATAGTTTTTTTTACTTACTATTATTGTCATAGTGAAAAACTCATCATAGTTCTTTTGCTAATTTCTTTTTTAAAAAATCCAGAATAAATTTTCGAAAACCCAAGTCATCGGCGCGCATTTTGTCTATTATAATTAATTTTGGAGCGCAATATTATTATAATCCTTTGCACGTCAAGGGTTTTGTTTATAAAAATTTTCCATCTATCAAGATTTGAAGTGAATAAAATTACAATAATTCTATCATACCCTTTATACATGTGTAATTATTGAAGAGGTGTATTTAATGATTTTTGCGCATAGTTCGAGGATATCACCACAAAAACTTGTAGCCATAACGAAGTTCGTTTCGAAAGTGAATTTCAGTAAAGCGCTTCATCCTCCCCATCTACGCTTGGCAACAGTATTGGACGAGCGCGCTGCGATTCACCTGGGTACTTAAAATCCCAACTGCGGTTATTCCAATCCATAAGGATCCCCGCTACGAGCGATACGTACGCTTCCTACAATCAACAAGGCTTTTCACGGCAACGTTCAACCTGCCGATCTGCAGCAGCAACCGTGGAAACTTTACGCAGCAATAGCAAGACCCAATACAAATCGGTGAGTACCATCCTATAAAGTAGCCAATGGTCCTTCTTCGCCATTGAAGAAACAAGCCCCTATAAAGATCATATACATATATTAAGTATATTCCCCCAACTAAATTTTTGGTAGCTCCCGCCAAATACATATTTTTCCCGCCAGAAAAATATACGTATATTCCCTCCACCATATACACACGTTGTAACGGCAGCCCTTATATTATAATAGCGTTAGTTGCAAGTAGGCATACACCACAATGCATCTAACATTGCAACTAAATGTTAACAGCGTGATTCTGATCAATGCGCTGTTGATTAACATGCATTAGTATGTTAGAGGTGGCTGCACATCATTCGGGTGATGCATGTGTATAGGTGTATTGGAAGATATATCCGTATATGCGTGTATATGTTAGATTTTTAGAAACGGACATTACTGTCTGATTCGCTCACACATGCTACTATGCCAAAAGATAGAATTTTACAGGAAAATTGCCGGTGGCACTGTTATTCCAAAAACCGCTTTGCCTGATACTATAAAAGGGCCAGGACTCGCACCATTTGGTAAAGTTAACCAAATGGCGGATTTAATCGAGTGTCAATGCTAAAGGTTCAAGTAAACATAAAATAAATAAGAACAATTTAGAAAAAAAAAAATCCCGTAAAGTAGTGTGACGCGAGTGGAACAATAATAACGAGGTCCACAAGAAACTGTGCAGAACAATTCGGTGTGACGGACATCGGTAAAAAAAATCCGCTAGGGTTTGTGACCACAAACCTACTGGTAAGTTGAGCCTTATTGGAAAAGTGCCATCCTCTAATATGTGCGTGAACAAAAGTACTCGACATATGGGACTTTTTTTTTAATTGTTATCTTTTTTGTATTTTTTCTAATAGGCCTCATCACTGTGATGCATTTGCATGTCGTAAACATAGTTGTGTGGGGTTTTTATTCAACCGTTTTAAAAAATGAAGGTATCACTGTGACACAATTGCAGATCGTAAAATTGCTTGTATTGTTTTTTTAAGCCACCACAAGACACAACAGGTAGAATTACCATTTCATTTTTATTACCTCGTCTCCTAGACCATATATAACGCAACAGTTTTTGTGAATGCATTAAGTCGTTGTGAAGAACTCAAAGTGTGAAGTGCTAATTTCAGATAAAAAAATATTTCACAAAAAAATAATAAGTGAAGTGACCATTCCAAATCAAAAAGTTTACAATTAATCCACCATCCTCTACACCGCAAGATGAAGCAACTACATCAACAACTATCGAAAACCCAATGAGTCATATAACCAAGCATGATGTTACTGTTTTTGGTGTTTCTACTGATTTAACTGATCTTAATTTACCAACCCATCTGGATATCTTGAGATATTATTTTTACTTAAGCGAACGTGCTAAAACAGAACAAAAAAAGTTTTCCCATAAATCATTCACTATTCAAGTACAAGATAAGTTGATTGGAATTTGTGAAAAACTTGGTATGGAAATAATGCTGAAAAAAGATTCGAAGTACTTATACGACATGGCCCATGCAATTTCTAGCGGCGTGGTTCCGGTGGATCTGGCTAACATCAAACCAGGGAAAATTGCACATTCTCTGTGGCTCACCAAGGCCGCTAGATTATTGCGATTACATGTGACAACGGAAAATCCAGATGCAAATTTAAGAATTCTGGTTGAATTTATAATTAAATGTTATGTGCCAATATACTTCAATATCAAGTATTACAGCTCTGTCGTGTACGGCAGTGCATTATTTTTCAAGTTCATTGGTTAATCACGATTTCTAGAACCTCGTTTACGCAAAATTGTCAATCAAGTAATTAAAGATAATTCATATTATGCGCGTTCGGAAAATATCTTGTTATCAATATTATTTGATGATATCAAAGAAAAGCGCGACTGTGCCATCAAGAAAATTCTACGCTATCGAACCGATGTTGACGAGCCAATGGAACTTAGAGTTTATAAAAAACCAGATATAAACTTTAATTGCACAAGTTATACGGAAATGATCAATTTGAATGATATAAATATCGTATTTAGACCACCATTCACACGAAGCATTCCGTACGATACATTGAAAGAATATTTAAATCAAGATGATCCACCGTTTAATGATCCAAAAATTCCATCACACATAAAGGAACGGAACGACATGTTCAATTGCTAGCTAGCGTTTCCAAACGGGTTATACCGGAAAATGTAGAGGCTGTTATGGCGAAGATATTAGAGAGCCGTGCGAAATTGCCCAGACTTGAAAGTAAAAAAGGCTTCAAACAATAATTTTTTTAGTTTCTTTTCTATAACTCACTTAAATTAATTTTTTCATTTACATATGTTCTGACTAAATAAATTTCTTAAGAGAAAAAAAAGATATTATTATAAATAAATAATAAGTATTATTATAAATTAATAAATGAAAATAAAGAAAAAGCAGAGCCATTTAGCTGATTTTTTCATGTAAAGTGCAAAACCGGCGATTTTTTGAAATATTTGTATGGTGAACCCCCAGGGGGGTTCCAGGGGGTGTGCCACTGGCATCGGTGGGTCGGGCCTCCAAAGTTAGTGGGGGTCGGTCATACATTTGGACTCGATTGGAGCACTCTAAATGGGTCAAAGTGGGATTTTTAAAAATTTGCCCCTACCCAAAAGTTCGACCCAAATTGGGGGGTATGGTTCCTTCGGCAAAGTTTCTTATTTTGATCCCTAGAATACGATTTTCACATAGCAATGAGCGATTTTTAAATCGACCTGCCCTAATGAACATACATCCACTAGTCACCAATACATTCACCCACAATCACCAGGAATCGTTAGTAAAAACTAGCAACCCAAACTGAAAGCCTGACACACACCAGCATTCACCATCTTTCACCTGATCAATATTGGTAACACTCATCCAGCCTAATATAAATCACAGCCATCCATCTTTACACACACACACGCATATAACTTTATCCACCGTAACACCAATGGCACTGAGCTCTCATAGACATCAACACACACCTCAACACGACCGGTAACATCCAGTTAAAATATCCACTCATCCATCCTAGAGAACATTTACACACCACCGATTATTCACCAGCAAAGACACGTAAATTTGACCAACAACACGCAAGTACACATCGATCTGCATATTCACATATCCACGGTAACACGCCCACATCAACGCATAATTTAGGTAACATAATTTTAAAAGGGGTTGGCCATATCCATACTAACCAGAACTAATGGCCGTTTAGCGACAGCATCGCGGTCACCGTGTGGTGACTGAGCAAAAGTGGCCAGCTGTTATAAAACTTATGTACGTTCTAGTACATGGAAGGCCAATGAACTCCAATCGCCCATTAAACCACCACAAAAAAATCATCGGATTCAGCACTGAGTTTGATCTGCAAGCTGAGCGTACAAAACTAAGTTTGAGATATTTTCGTCCCTATAGGAACTTTCCAAAAAATATTCATACTGACTTAAAAGTATTATCTTCTATATATTGTGAGGACCCAAATCCACCGGCTTTGGAGCCCACACATTTGAACCTATAAATATTTGTCAGAACTTATTTGAGCACGTATAAATCATATTTGAATTACAAATTATACGTCATTTCTCGAAACACCCTAATGTATATTACAATGGATTTATATCAGTACATATACCATGTAAAACATACAAAACTGAATTATATAAATTGAATTTACACATATAAAATAATCATTTTTTGAATCACCCCAATATACATATAAACATTCATGACAACATCTAATTACTTCGTTTAAATAATTGTCTCTGCCCGCATACGGTAAATATTTTGGTTGAACATTATAATTTTCACAGATATCCCATAGCCGGTTGGAATTATAAACAACGATGGGAATACAGCACCGCAATAAGCAGCACACATAAGCTCCCATTGCAAAAGCACCAAAAACGTACAAACATACGTATGCAAAGAAATTGCAACCAAGCACAACAGGCATTGAAGCGAACCGTCAAGGCGGACATCGCATAAAAAGGAAACACAAAAATGTAATGTACTAGAAAGACGTCACCTCGGCATACCAACAACACAGCGTTGGTACTAGGCAGCCATAAACATTACACTTGCAAGTTACTCACGAAGGACAACCAACTCGTTGACATGAACAAGGCACAATAAGCAGGCAGCAGAGGGAAATTGAAAGTAACTATGCTAACTAAATTGGGATGCGTAACAATGAACTCGCATGCTAGGCGGCAGTCCAACGGGAATTACTACATATGCAATTTAGAAATAAATACTTATATGCAAGTAGATAATTGAATATATGTGTAGAATAATACCGTTAAACGTAGGATACTCTATGTAAATATATATAATATGTAAGATTTATTGTTGCAGCATAACTGTCCACCTGCGCGTGGACAAGTATAAAAGGGCGACAAATTTTTCGAATTTGAGTAGTAGCCAGCTAGGTATAGTAGCCTGCTAACGCCTTGTTTAGCGATGAATAGGACTCCTGGGATTTTTCCATCTCACGAGTTCTTTATTTTAGTAACTTTGGGGGTTTTTCCAACCCCATCGTTACAGGGATTGTGGTGGTTTTCCACCTCCGCAACCTTCAGGAAGAACAGGGTATCTTTAAGTTTTATACTCGGTGGGGGTTTTACTAACTCCAGCGGCTGGGAGGAAGTGGTGGTTCTTCACCTCCGCTTTCTTTACGAATGGGTTGAGATTTTAGATTAAGCGTAGTCCTGGTGGGGGTTTTCCCAACCCCATCGGCGTAGAACCGACGGGGGTTTCCCACCTCCGTCGCCGTAACTTTAACGGTAGTTTTGCAATCGATTTGAATAAAGATTTTATAACGTTTAAACAACAAACAGGATCTTTCTCTTTAAAAGGAGACGACATGGATTCTTTTCTCTTCCCACAGGGATCCTGGACGCACTGAGCCTACCCCGGCATAAGGAAAATGGCGCCCGAACAGGGACCCTAAACTAGGAATACACAGAGCCGGAGTACAATCAACAAGGGTATATCAGGTGGAAAAATCACAGGAAGATCGCACAGGGGAGTTCAGGGTAGACGCGCACGATGGGAAAGGTAACCGGGGTATATTACCTCAACTGCGACGAGCCGATAAAATATACCACGGAGTTTGAAGTGGAGAGTAAAGGGACAGCAGAGGAGCTACGGAAACGCTTGGCGAACTTTTCCAGGCACAGGGCAACGACTCAGCGTTTCAGACACGTTTTGAACTGCTAGTTCTTCAGCATACCCGGCCGCTCAGGTCATCAACACCAATACCAAACAACAAAGAATTAGTAGTGCCCGGCGGCATCAAAAGTGATAAATCAGACGGCGGATCCAAGAGGAAGTTTGCAAACGCCGATATACGCCACGCACCAGCCGGTGTCGCACGCCATTGTAATGGACCGAGTACGTAAGTGGGGGTTGAAGTACGCCGGTGGTAAGGAGCCACTTAGTTTCATTGAGTGGGTGGAGGAGCTGGCCGACAGTTACGAAGTTGGTCGCGATTCCATCCCACGAGCGTTACCTTAGTTGCTGAAGGACAAGGCCTTGGTGTGGTACCGGAAAAACAACAGGCAGTGGCAAGAGTGGGAAGCCTTCAAGAAGGTCTTTCTAAATTTTTCCTGAGCTCCAGTTAATTGGAGCAGCTAGATGATGAGATCCGGCAGAGTATGCAACGAGCAGGTGAGCAGTTTAAAGATTACGTTTTATCGTTACAGGCACTCATGCGTCACGCTGACTACAACGGGGAGCAGAAGCTGAACCGTATTTACAGAAATTGTCGAAGAGAGTACCAGCTTTGCAACAAACGAAGCGAGTTCACCAGTCTAGAGGAACTGGTAAACCTGGCCGAGGACTATGAGAACATCATACCGGAGAAAGAACCGGTGAGGCCAGTGGCGAAACCTTTTGTGCCGCGACGACCAGCCAAGCATTATCACTATATGCACGAAGATGAGAGACAAGGAAATCGAAAACCGGAGGCGCAACGACAAGCGAGCACGCCAGAGCATGCGACGATACCGCACCAAGGTCCCATCGATCCACGGAACGCATGCAGGCGATGCGGAGAAACCGGGCACTACACACATGGGTGTCGCAACGAACGAAGAGATTTCTGCTGGCAGTGTGGCCGAGTAGGTATACTAATGCGTGACTGCTGTTGTGGACAGCAGGGAAATGGGCAGAGACCCCATTGGTATCGAGGGGTGGCGTCTCAACAAACCCAACCTCGTACTCAGTAAGCACATTAGGCAGACCCAAGGGCGAATCTTGGCTGCAGTAACCCTGGATGGAGAAGAAGTCATGGCGTCAGTAGATACGGGGCGACACGAAGTTTCATCAGCGAGAAGACAGCGGCGAAAATAGTCGCACGGAGGTTCAAGAAGATACAGACACCAGTGGTGATGAGCGATAGCAGCGCAGCATGGATAGGGGAGGCAGTGGACTCAGAGGTAAAACTGTGGGATCAAGTGCATCAGAGTGAGTTGTTAGTTCTGCCTGGGTTAGTCCACAGCGTGGTGATCGGGACAGACTCTCTGGCAAAGGCTAAATTTGAGCTGACGCGTGGCAACGAAAAAATAACGCTAAGAGCAGAAGAGAGAGCGCAGGAGATGGTAACGTGTACAACCCTGATGGAGGACGAAGGTAGCGCAAGTATCGAGAAAGACGTGAGGAGTGACGTGGCGGTGAGTACCTTTCTAAGCGTGAATTACAGATTTTCGAAGAGATGACAGGAGTATCCAACGTTGCTACGCATAAGATAGTGATGCGAGATGACCGTCCAATCAAACAGCGGTATTTCCTAAGAACCTAAAAATGCAGGAGATCATAAACAAGGAGATAGACGAGCTGAGAGAGAAAGGTTGCATCGAACCATCTCACAGCCCACACAGTGCACCAATAGTTCTAGCCCGGAAGAAGAACGGCAAATGGAGACTCTGCATTGACTATCGGCAGCTCAACGCCCGCTCAGTGCCAGATGCGTATCCACTCCCAAGAATACAACATATCTTGGATAGACTACGTAGCGCGCATTTTATCAGCAGTCTGGACCTCAAAAATTGTTACTGGCAAATCCCGATGGAGGAAGATAGCAAGAAGTATACAGCATTCACCGTGCCCGGCCGAGGATTGTATCAATGGAAAGTGATGCCGTTCGGTCTACATTCCGCTCCGGCTACGTTTCAGTGAGCACTCGACCGCGTTATTGGCCCAGAGTTGGAACCAAATGCGTTTGCCTACCTGGATGATATCATCATCACCAGCACAACTTTGGAGGAGCACATAAAGCACCTAGGAGAAGTATTTCGGCGGCTACGGAGGGCGAATCTGAAGATCAACTCAGAGAAATGTGAGTTTTTAAGAAAAGTTTGAAATATCTAGGCCACGTCGTCAGCGAGAAGAGAATACACACGGATCCCGACAAAGTTGCGGCTTTCAAGGAGCTGACGCCACCACACAACATACGAGAGTTAAGGCGATTTCTGGGGATAGTTTCATGGTACCGGAGGTTCATAGCCGACTTTTTACAAGTTGCGCACATGCTGAAGAACAACAGGCGGCATTCGAAGCGTTGAAGAATGCACTAATACAAGCACCGGCACTAGCTTGCCCAGATTATACTAAAAGATTTCGATTACAGACGGACGCGAGCGATTATGGTCTCGGAGCAGTTCTCACACAGGGGTTGGATGACGAGGAGCGAGTGATAGCGTATGCTAGCCGCCGGTTGAATAAAGCCGAGATGAACTACTCACTAAGAAGGAATGTTTAGCAATCGTGTGGGCAATAAGGAAAATGAGACCGTATTTAAAAGGGTACAATTTCACGGTGATCACCGATCACCTGGCTTTGAAATGGCTGAACGCGATCGAAAGTCCGTCAGGCCGGATCGTTAGATGGGCGCTCGAGTTACCGCAGTATTCCTTCGACGTACAGTATAGGAAGGGTAAGATGAACGTGGTCGCAGATGCACTGTCGAGGCAGCCACTGGAAGAACAGCTGGGTAGCGTTACGACACATGAAGACAGTTTGAATTGCAAGTGCTACACGTCAAAGATGGCTGAAGTAACGAGGACACCAGAGAAGTTTCCCGAATACGTAATAGAGGAAGGAAAACTATACAGACGAATTGGAAGTCAAATGGATGGTGAGGATGCGGTACCGTGGAAGTTATGCGTGCCGTCATTGGAGCGGCGAAGAGTTCTTAACGAGATTCACGACACACCAAGCGCAGGACACATGGGGATACGGAAATCCATCGCGCGTGCAAAGATGCAGTATTACTGGCCTGGGATGTTCAAGGACGTACGGAAGTGCATGCAACTGTGCCACGCATGCCAAGTCTACAAACCCAGCCAACAACAAGCTGCAGGTAAGATGCTCACGCAGCTTTCAGATGAACCTTATAGTATCGTTTGTGCAGATTTCGTTGGACCACTCCCTCGTTCGAAGCATGGTAATACAATGGCATTAGTTTTCATGGGTCTATTCTCGAAATGGGTAGAGGTCATAGCAATACTGAGAGCAACGACGGAGAACCTGATCAGGGGAATGAGAGAAAGGATTTTGGCACGATTTGGTGCACTAAAAGTTCTAATAACAGACAATGGAGCACTGTTCACGAGCAGGCATTTTAAGAAATTTTTACAAGAGGCTGGCATAAAGCACCAGCTAACGGAACCTGGAGAAAATTATACTAGCTGCAGAACTTAACCGCACTGGAACAATATACTATAAAAGCGTGCAATTACTAGCATATGCTGATGACATTGATATCATCGGCCTAAATACCCGCGCTGTTAGCTCTGCTTACTCCAAACTGGAAAAAGAAGCGGTAAAGATGGGTTTGATGTTGAATGAGGACAAAACGAAGTACCTGCTGTCATCGAACAAAGAGTCAGCGCATATGCGCCTTGGCAATCACGCTACTGTTGGCAGCCATAATTTCGAAATAGTAAAAGACTTCGTTTATTTGGGAACCAGCATCAACACTAGCAACAACATCAGCACTGAAATCCAGCGAAGAATCAATCTTGCCAATAAATGCTACTTTGGACTATGTAGGCAATTGAAAAGTAAGGTGCTGTCTCGGCGAATGAAAATCATACTCTACAAGTCACTTATCGTACCCGTCCTGCTATATGGGGCAGAAGCATGGACCATGACAACAGCAGATGAAGCGGCTTTGGGAGTGTTCGAGAGAAAAGTTCTTCGAAAGATTTATGGACCTCTACGCGTGGCGATGGCGAGTATCGAAGAAGATTTAATGATGAGCTGTACGAGCTATACGCAGATATCAACATAGCCCAGCGAATTAAAACGCAGCGGCTGCGCTGGCTAGGCCATGTTATGCGAATGAAAGATGATGCTCCGGCCAAGAAAGTGTTTCTATCGGAACCCGCCTATGGAAGCAGAGGTAGGGGGCGGCCCCCACTCCGTTGGAAGGACCAGGTGGAAAATGATTTGAACTCCCTTGGTGTGACCAATTGGCGCCGGTTGGCGGAGCGAAGGAGCGACTGGCGCACTTTGTTGGACGGCCATAACCGTTTAGACGGTTAAGCGCCAATTAAGTAAGTAAGTAAGTACCGGCACCGTACACACCGCAAGAGAACCCGACGGAGAGAGCGAATCGTAACATCAAGAGGATGATAGCACAATTTACTGGGAAGGGGCATAAGACATGGGATGAGTTGTTGCCGGAGATGGCACTAGCACTGAATACGAGCGTATGCGAGCCAACAACTACAGTCCAGCATTCGTGGTACAGGGTAGGGAACCGAGGATCCCCAACGCCCTCTAATATGAGCAAACATTTGGCACAGGCGAGGAGAAGGTGGCTCTCAGTGAAAAGATGGCGAAAATGAAAGAGGTATATCAGATGGCACGTCGTAGACAACAGCAGGCATCAGCGGAGAATTTACGTAGGAGGCAGTGGAAACCGGCGGTGGGCGACTTGGTACTAGTAAAAGAGCATCAGCTGTCCAAGGCCGTGGACAACTTCGCAGCAAAGTTAGCATAAAGATACAGTGGACCTCATCGTGTAACGAACTTCGTATCGCCCGTAATCGTCGAACTAGTCAAGGTGGATAACGACAAAAGAAGGACGGCACATATAAGCGAGCTAAAAGCATACCATCAGGCGACAGTCGAAGAAGAAGCAAGTCCGGAAACAGAAAGTGGAATACGCCCACCCCGCGAGCGTGGTAAGTCAAAAGCGTCCCGCCAAGCCCCGAATGGAGGCTTCACCGAAGTTCCCATCAGGGAACAAACGAGACGACCGACGACGATAGCAACAACACAACACACCCCATCATCGGCATCGTGTAGAAGAATCCCGAACCAACATTTCACCGAGATATCCACCGAGGAACACACAGGGCAACTGGCCGTAGTGAGAGCAACGCCACGCGCGTCAACATCGCAAGTAGCCCAGGCAACGGAAGAAGATCAGATGGATTACAGCACGGTAGTGATATGTGGCTCACTAGCACTCGCCAATTCAGGTGCAAATGGTTCCAGAATCGAACGCGTAGACATAAGCAACAATCAACAGGTGGTAGATGGAGACCGGAGTGGGTGGCACATAGAACAAGCGCAAGCCGCAACCCTGGACAAGGGTATCCAGACGGCAATGAACTACGCCAGCCACATAGCCAGCCAATGATATAACCTGGTAACGGAATTCTGCATAACATTTCATTTTAGGCCAAGGCCCAGATCGCGAGAGACTACCCCATAAAGAACGCAAGCATTGACCGCTACGAGAAATTGAATTTTACAATGGTGACAGTAAGTCACATTGCGACAGGTGAGGAGAGAGCGCGAGGACCCAAATCCACCGGCCCACACACGCAAACCCACATTTTTCAAATTTACATACATACATTTTTTTTTTTGAAATACCCTAATATATATTTACGTATAACATTGAATTTACTTTCGTATATTGGTACATCACCATTCCGAAACAGCAGGACCACACAGACAGCGAAAACCAAAGCACATAAAGAGATTCAAATATCCTGCAACAAGAAAACACCAGACACAGAAAATCATGATGAGCGCTGTCGGAAATAGTACGGTTAGACGATCCGCGAGGACTCCGATAAAAAGGGAGCACACCACCGAGTTTCTAAATATGGATAAGAGCGACAGCCCAAGATACACCACATAGAGTGCTAAGGACGGTTCACTCCGTACCCGAATCCGGCGGGACCTAACAACCACCATACGACGGGCCAAGTGCTAACGGAAGAAGGAGAAGGCTACGACGACCAGCACAACCACCATACGATATGCCAAGCCGACGAAGAGGTACAGGGCCGGGGGTTTGTCGAATACCAGCGGCACATCACCCTCCGCATGCGAGTATACGACGTCAACGGGAGTACGTAACCCCCCACCAAGTGGAGGATCTTGGAGACGATAATGAAACCACCAACGAAAAACAACGACGACGACGGAACAGTAAGCAGTTTGGCCAGCGAGGTCAACGGCAGCCTCAACGACAGCAGCAGCGACGTGCAAAGCCTCAACGCGAGTGACGACATGGCGGCGACAAAAGGCGACACCGGCGGTAAGCCCACCGACGGCGACAACACAGGCGAGGGTGAAGATGTACTTACCGAAATCGAGAGGTGGCTCGAAAAAGCATCAGCGGAGGCGACAACGACATGGGCTAACCGAACCGCGATCGAAACCCTTCCCGAGGAACTAGCCAGAGACATCAGGGAGCACGTACAGGTGGTACGGACGAAGCGGCGGAAGAGGACGTTCCATCGGAACGTAGATGGTCACGCTTATCGGGTGAGAATCACGGGGAAAGGCCTGGTAACAGTAACCATGCTTTCGGCGGGTGAGGGGAGAGTGTGAGGACCCAAATCCACCGGCTTTGGAGACCACACATTCGAACCTATAAATATTTGTCAGAACTCATTTGAGCACGTATAAATCATATTTGAATTACAAATTATACATCATTTCTCGGAACACCCTAATGTATATTACAATGGATTTATATCAGTACATATAGCATGTAAAACATATAAAACTGAATTATATAAATTGAATTTACACATATAAAATAATCATTTTTTGAATCACCCCAATATACACATAAACACTCATGACAACATCTAATTACTTCGTTTAAATAATTTTCTCTTCCGCATACGGTAAATATTTTGGTTGAACATTATGATTTTCAAAGATATCCCACAGCCGGTTGGAATTCTAAACGACGATGGGAATACAGCACCGCAATAAGCAACACACGTAATCTCCCATTGCAAGAGCACCAAAAACGTACAAACATACGTATGCAAAGAAATTGCAACCAAGCACAACGGGCATTGAAGCGAACCGTCAAGGTGGACATCGCACAAAGAGGAAACAAAAAAAATGTAATGTACTAGAAAGACTTCACCTCGGCATACCAACAACACAGCGTGGGTAATAGGCAGCCATAATCATTACACTTGCAATTTACCCACGAAGGGCAACAACAAGACAAAATAAACAGGCAGCAGAGGGAAATTGAAAGTAACTATGCTAACTAACTGGGGATGCGTACCAATGAACTCGCATGCTAGGGGGCCGTCCAAGGGGAATTACTACATATGTAATTTAGAAATAAATACTTATATGCAAGTAGATAATTGAATATATGGGTAGAATAACACCGTTAAACGTAGGATAACTTTTGTAAATATATATAATAAGTAAGATTTATTGTTGCAGGATAACTGTCCACCTGCGCGTGGACAAGTATAAAAGGGCGATAAATTTTGCGAATTTGAGTAGTAGCCAGCTAGGTATAGTAGCCTGCTAACGCCTTGTTTAACACTACGGACTCAATCAGTCTATGTGCGGTCCTCATGGACCGGCCAGTTCAACCTACCAACGCCTTGTTTAGCGATGAATACGACTCCCGGGATTTTTCCATCTCACGAGTTCTTTATTTTAGTGACTTTTGGGGTTTTTCCAACCCCATCGTTAGAGGGACTGTGGTCGTTTTTCCACCTCCGCAACATTCAGGAAGAACAGGGTATCTTTAAGTTTTATACTCGGTGGGGGTTTTACCAACTCCACCGACTGGGAGGAAGTGGTGGTTCTCCACTTCCGCTTTCTTTACGAATAGGTTTAGATCTTAGTTTAAGCGTAGTCCCGGTGGGTGTTTTCCCAACCCCATCGGCGTAGAACCGACGGTGGTGTCCGTAACGGTGGTCGCCGTAACTTTAAGGGTAGTTTTGCAATTGATTTGAATAAAGAGTTTATAACATTTAAACAACAAACAGGATCTTTCTCTTTAAAAGGAGACGATAGGGATTCTTCTCTCTTCCCACAGGGATCCTGGACGGACTGAGCATACCCCGGCATAAGGAAAAGTCCGTCACAATATACATACATATATATACCAGTAATACAAATACACGTTTATTTACACACGTATATTTACACGTACATATATATAAGTGAAAATTGTTTGTGATTTTTATTTTATTTTATTTTATTTATTAATTTTTTTTTTTTTTTGTCAAAATATTATACAATTAAATTCCGCATTTCGCGGAATTTTAAATTCCTCTTTAAGTTTCTGTGGCACGAAGAGTATTTCCATCTTCGAATTTTGCGAAAGTTCCCTGGGCGAACAAATAATTTATTCGGTTTTTTTTTTTGTGAAAACCCAAAAGTTTGCTTTAAATGCCTCTCAGTCCCCCAAAAATGTCCGAAACCGGGACAAAACCAAAAGATGGCCCAAAATAAGAAACGGTCAAGGAAAGGGCAGCATCCCGCTGCCCAAAATTCAAATCAGATGATCCATCCGCGCAAAAGTTCATCGCGGAAAGTGACAGTCTCATGAGATACTGTGCAAAATTTAACGGGAGCGTGTCATTATTCTGTATTACAAAATTCTGGGTGACGAAATTCTGTAAACTGCAAAAAAATTCTGCTTGAATAAAACTCTGCTTTTTTAAAATTCTGCTTTTTAAAATTCTGCTTTCTAAAATTCTGCTTTCTAAAATTCTGCTTTTTCAAAATTCTGCATGTTTAATTCTGGAAGTCAAAATTCCGGAATCATGGCATGGCGTAGCCGGTGTTGGTTCGGCTAAGGGTTATTTTTTTAAAGTGCGGCCGAAGGCCGCCTACGCAAAAGAGTATACTACGCAGAAGGACATCACCGTGGCGGTAGCCACGGTTATACCACACACCCGGACTTGGCATGGCGTAGCCCAGGGTTATTTTTTATAAGCGCGGCCGAAGGTCGCCTATACAGAAAAGTGTTCTACGCAGAATTACTGTGCATGGCGCACTTTTTCAATATATATATATATTTTAATACAGAATTTTGTAATACAGAATTTTGTAATACAGAACTTTAAAAAAGCAGAATTTTAAAAAGCAGAATTTTGTTTTTAGAATTTTGTACATACAGAATTTCGACACCAACCCAAATTTAACGAGACACCGATTCAAGATCACACTGAATCGTATCTCATGGTAAAGGACAAATCACTAGATGATTGTTGGGCACGACTTCAATCGGTTTACGATCTGGTATTTTCGAAACCAGACGAAAGTTTCCCTGAAGGCTTCAAGAGTTCAGTACAAGACAAACAATGCACTTACTTTGGTACGTATGAAGTGACCAAAGCAAAGATTGCCAATAAACTTTCGTTGATCAAAATGATGGCAACAACGAGTCCACCACCTCGCGTGGAGCAACCCTCGGCTGAGGCAAATATTTAAGTACCAGCATGCGACACGGAGACCTTTTACGGTGGCTATGAAAAATGGTCCGCTTTTCGTGATATGTTCATGGCGGTGTACATTAACCACCCAAGGCTCTCCCGTGCTCAGAAATTGTACCATCTCCCGTAAAAACGCAAGCAAAGCCGGCTGCATCGTTAAGCAATATCCGTTGAGCGATGATAAGTTTGACCTTGCCTGGGAAGCTTTACGGTCACGACACGAAAACAAGCATATCCTGGTTGACAACCAAATCAAATCCTTACTGACTCTTGCCACTATTCAATCCGAAAACGGTGAGCAACTTCAGAGATTGCAAAATACAATCAACAACTGCCTATTAGTCCTTCATTCACAAGGAGTTACGACATACTGATGGTATCCGATTCTAGTGTACATTTGTTCATCAAATTTCCCGAAATAACCCTGTCACTTTGGGAACAATCTCTCTTTTCGCGAAGGGAATTACCCTCATGGTCACAAATGAACGACTTTCTCACCTCGAGATATGAAGCCGTTGAAAGGGTCAATATGCTTCACCAAAGCAAAATAAGACCAGCCGCTCATCCTAATTCTGCGCAAAACATGTCCTTCAACAGGACGCAAACCCTTCTGGCAGAATCTAAAAAAGGAACTTGCCAGTGTTGCAACTGCCCGCACCTTATTACATTCTGTCCACAGTTCAAGCAAATCTCTGTGCAAAACCAGACACAATTCGTAAAGCAAGCTAAGCTGTGTACAAACTGCCTTAGCAGCACTCATATCATCAATGATTGCACGAGCAAGTGGCCATGTTCGACATGTCATCAACGGCTTCACACGCTGTTGCATGCGAATCCACAAGCTCCACGTTCCACCCCGCGAACGAATGCACCAAACGTGCAGCACACAACTGCTGAATCGACATCTTCCGTTCGACAAACGCAGAATAGCTCCGATTCTAGCGAGCTAACGTGTGGTTCAAAACACGCACCGGTTCAATCATTGCATGCAGCCAAGGATAATCAAATTCTCCTTTCTACTGCTATGGTCGCAGTCGAGCACGAAGGAGAATGATTTCAACTGAGGACCCTTATCGATCAGGGCTCGGAAAGAACTTTCATTTCCTCGAAAGTTCAAAAACGGTTGAAACTTCCATTCGAACATTCAAAGTTCGAAATCTCCGGCATGAGTGGACAAGTCGTTCAAAAGTCCTCCAAGCTTTGTCCTTTGACACTGGTTGCATCCAAGGCCATGAAAAGGATAAAGGCTCACGCCATTGTATTGCCGCAACTCACAAGGAATCTGCCAACATCCACCATTAGTCGCATAATCTGCCAGCAGCTCAAACTCCTTGAGCACGCTGATCCCAGTTGCCACATACCAGGTCAGACTGGCATGGTCATGGGCAGCGACATACTTCCACAAATTCTGCTGGAAGGTATAAAAAAGGTGTGCGGTAGCACACTTGCGCAACGAACCATTTTTGGTTGTATTCTCAGTGGTCCAATAACTGAAAATGTTGTGTTATTCTCGACACAAGTCCGAGTGTCTCGTTTGATATGGGCAGCGACATACTTCCACAAATTCTGCTGGAAGGTATAAAAAAGGTGTGCGGTAGCATACTTGCGCAAGAAACCATTTTTGGTTGTATTTTCAGTGGTCCAATAACTGAAAATGTTGTGTCATTCTCGACACAAGTCCAAGTGTCAAACGAGACACTCGGTTCTCAATTGAGAAAGTTTTGGGAAGAGAAGGAAATTCCACAATCCCCACAGATATACCCCGAGGATCAATCGTGTCAGCAGACATATGCAAAAACCACAACACGTGCACCAAACGATCGATATATTGTACGACTTCCATTCAAGGAAGAGTTTGGAGCGAACGCTTCAGAAAAAGGGGGAGGTAGGTACAATGTAAAAAAGTGTGTTGCAAAATATCTCGACCTTGATCACATGGAATCTACCGACCCATGCCAAATAACTTCGAATAGCAAGGTCTTCTCAATCTACTTGCCACATCAACGCCTCAAAAAAATCTGGGTCAGGCAAATCTCTGAATGGCGTTTTATACACTGGTCCAACTCTCCAACCAGATCTCATGCTACAAATTTTACAGTGGCGCATGCATAAGTATGTGTTCAATGGAGACATTGAGAAAATGTACAGCCAGATCCCCATACACGAGGACGACAAAGATTTTCAGCGAATCCTGTTTCGCAAATCGTCCAGCTCCATTGTTAGCGATTTCAATCTAAAAACGGTTTCATTCGGCGTCAATTGTGCACCATATCTCGCTGTTCGTACGTTGCATCAACTATCCGATGACACGAAAGCGACATTCCCCTTGGTTGCAACAATTCTCAAGACGCAGACGTAAGTCGACGGCATCCTAACAGGAAGTCACACCATCGGCAACGCCACTGAACCACTCGTTCAAGTGACAAAAGCCTCAAAATCAGCTGGTTTCATACTAAAGAAATTAACGGCGAATCACCCGGCCATATTAGTACAGTTTCCGAAGGAGGATCTTCTAGACCCCAAATTCTTGAAATTTGAGAGCACTTCCAATACCAAAACTCCTGCCATTCGATGGAACGCGTTCACGGACAAATTTTCATACACCATTCTCCCGGAACACACCCAAAATGCGGTCACAAAGCGACAAATTTTATCTTCTGTTGCAAAACTTTTTGACCCGGCAGGATGGATGTCGCCAGTTATGATCAAAGCCAAGATGCTTCTCCAAGAAATCTGGCTGAATGGCAGCGTTTCGGATGAAAGCCCCAAGCCCGCAACATTATCAAAATGGCAACATTTCGCAGAAAATCTGCCAGCCATTTGCCAAATCGAAATCCCTCGATGGGTTTTTTGGTTTCGGGTTTACAGTCCAATGAATAAGAAAAACGCCTTTTTTTATTTTCTCGCCAACGTTTCGACCTTTGTATTTAATTAGCGAGCTTTGCTCATATTGCTTTATACAATGGTTTCTGTAATTGATATTAGAGAAAAATTTTAAGTTTACAAACGGCGATGGTTACTAGGACATGTTTCTAAATTTCACTTCTTCATCAGCTAGCTTTTCGGGAGCTGACCGTTGAACTCGAGTCTCCAACATTCATATCAGTGCAAGCCTTTTTAGCTGCTACGCCATATGAATGTTCCGTTGTTCGCTGTAAAATTGGTCTCTAAGAGTTGCCTTTTTTGTTTATATTCCTTTTGATCACCATGTAGGCACATACACTCTGTATGTAGTTTATTCCTAATGGTGTGGATATGATTTTTAGGCGTGCTTTTGAGTTACTAAGCTTTCAAAAGCACGCCTAAAAATCATATCCACACCATTAGGAATAAACTACATACAGAGTGTATGTGCCTACATGGTGATCAAAAGGAATATAAACAAAAAAGGCAACTCTTAGAGACCAATTGTACAGCGAACAACGGAACATTCATATGGCGTAGCAGCTAAAAAGGCTTGCACTGATATGAATGTTGGAGTTTCGACCTTTTATTTTGGTCTTCTTCAGGGCCTAATGACAAAAAAATATAAAACTTAGTATATAAGGCCTTGCATTGCAAAAGAGGGTTAATAATTATTAATTACATATACACACAAAAGTACATATATAACACAATTATTGAAATCACAGATTCTTACTCAAAATTACTGCGTTCTTCCTTGTCCAGCTGTTTTGTATAGATGTTTTGTTTTCTGCATTGCGCAGAAATGGTCATATATAAAATTTTAAATTATAGGACTTATTTATAAATTTGAATAAAATTTAAAAGAAACAAGTAATAAAATGAACACAATGTAAATTCAAACAACAAACTATATATATACGTATTTGACGTTTGTTGATATTTTGTCAGCCGGTTCGTGCTTGATGGACTATGTAGAGCAGCTGATGATTGTTGACATCGTTAGAAAATACACGCATAGATGTCGCTGATGTTTTTAGCTTCTACGCTTCTTTTATTAACGCAGTTTTTATCAGCTTTAATAAATATTTCTTCTAATAGGATTCTTTTTCCCCAACTTTTCTCTCTAGCCAATACTTTAGTTCCTTCGAAGTCAAATCTATGTGATGTATATTGGAACGATTTTCCGTCATCCCTTGTCAAATTTGGTTTTGAGACAAACCGGTTTCGGCGTTGTGCCATCATCAGTGTCGATTTTCGTTCTGATCTGTTGTTGTCATTTGTCCTGTATTTATAGTTCGTAGGTATATGAGCAGGTATTGTCAAATTGATGCTTGTGTATATTTAGTTATGTGTATGTGCTGTGTGTTCGTTCGGAACCGAGGGTGATTTACTAATCGATTTGTGTGGCTGACTGGGGTAGGTAGAAATCTGTGATTTTAGTCGTTTGACCTTCTTTGTCGGTTTTTTGTTTTGGTGTGTTAATTGTTTTGTGTTTATTTGTTGTTGTGCGTTTGTCTGTTGTACCTGTGTGATTAAGTTGTTTCCTGTAAACAAGTTTTAAAGGCTCGAATATAGAAATTAGGCGTGTCATTTTATGCTAGATACGTGGATGACATAATATGCGTTTTAACTACTAATAACGAAGAGCTCGTACTGGAGTACCTCAACAAACAGCACGGCAATATAAAATTTACAATGGAAACCGAAAAAGACGGAGGAATCAACTATCTAGACCTCACGATAAATATTGATAAAGAAGCCAAAAGATTTAACTATGACATATATAGAAAGTCAACGGCCACCGACACAATAATACACAATACCTCAAATCACCCTCAACATCATAAAAATGCAGCATTAAGGCACTTGGTACATAGACTTGAAAGAACACCTCTTACACAAGAGGCATAAAAGAGAGAACTTGAGGTCATATATAATATCGCTGCAAACAACGGGTACAAAAAAGCACTAGTAGATAAGCTCAGAAGGACAAATGGAGAACCAAAAAGAAATAATGAAAAAGAAAATAATAGTTGGACGACTATGACATATACTGGAAAAGCAACATATAAATTGGCAAATTTCTTTAAAAAATACAACATTAACACAGCATTCAAAACATCGAACAATCTAGGGCGAAAACTAAGAACTAACATTAGCTCAGAGGATCCGTTTAGAAGCCACGGCGTATACAAGCTTACCTGCGGATGCCAGCATAGTTACATAGGACAAACAGGACGGCAAATAAGAACGAGGTTCAGAGAACATATCAGAGATTACAACAAAAAAATACGGAATCCAAACATTATAGCCGAGTCTAACTTCGCGAATCACATGGTCGAGAATGAATGTTCCCCAGCAAACATCAATAAAACAGTTAGGGTTCTTCACATACAAGAAAAGGGCCGACGTCTCAACGTACTCGAAAACATGGAAATCTACAAACAGAAAACATTCGACGGTAGAATAATAAACGAACAGATAAACACCATTTCTGACACAATATTCGAGCCTTTAAAACTTGTTTACAGGAAACAACTTAATCACACAGGTACAACAGACAAACGCACAACAACAAATAAACACAAAACAATTAACACACCAAAACAAAAAACCGACAAAGAAGGTCAAACGACTAAAATCACAGATTTCTACCTACCCCAGTCAGCCACACAAATCGATTAGTAAACCACCCTCGGTTCTGAACGAACACACAGCACATACACATAACTAAATATACACAAGCATCAATTTGACAATACCTGCTCATATACCTACGAACTATAAATACAGGACAAATGACAACAACAGATCAGAACGAAAATCGACACTGATGATGGCACAACGCCGAAACCGGTTTGTCTCAAAACCAAATTTGACAAG
The DNA here is from genome assembly GCF_040869045.1 of Eurosta solidaginis. Taxonomy (NCBI): domain Eukaryota; kingdom Metazoa; phylum Arthropoda; class Insecta; order Diptera; family Tephritidae; genus Eurosta; species Eurosta solidaginis. Next base: position 200,022,301 of record NC_090324.1, read on the forward strand.
GGATGACGGAAAATCGTTCCAATATACATCATTTATCCACCCTGTCGGAAAATCAACCAAACAAGATAAGTCAAATCTATGTCCAAAAGTAATAGCGTGGAGGCGAGTGCACTTTTTTCTGTTTCTTTCTTCTCAACAGTTTTTCTATGTTGATTTAGGCGTTTGTATAAATGTTGAGATGTAGTGCCTATGTAACTTTTTTTCGCTGGCAGTCAATACAGTCTATTTTCTATACAACGTTCTTTTCTTTATTTGTTGGTATTTTGTCTTTAATCTTGTTGTACATTTTCCCAACATTGTTTTTATTTTTGTACGCAAAACGGACGTTGGCAGTGAACTCTTTGAATTTGTTTGTAATACATTTTGTAATATACGGGAAATATGAAATTGCCATAGTTTTAATTTCTGTTAATTGTTGTTGAGCGTTGGTGCTCGTTAATATTGGGCCGGTGTTTTTGTTGTTGGTGGATATTTTATAATGATTTATTAATCTTGAAACCAATTTTGGCGGATAATCGTTCGCTTTGAGGATGCCTTTTATAATTAATTTGTTCTTGTTGTGGTATTTTTCATCACTTAAGTTAAGAACTCTGTTTATTAACCCTTTTGCGGTGCTGATTTTTTGGGTTAATGGATGTATTGACCTATAATTCAAAATACGACCTGATGAGACTGGTTTACGGTACCAGTCCGTGTTAAAGGTTCCATCCTGTGCGTTTCTGAAAATAACCATATCCAAGAATGGTAGCATATTTTGTTGTTCTTTTTCAAATGTGAACTCGATTCCTGGTTCTATGGCATTGAATATTTTTAAGACCGATGGAAGGATGTGTTCAGGTAGTAGTAGGTATAGGTCGTCTACGTATTTCTTAATTATGCTAATGTTGAATTCTAGTTCTTCTTTTACTCTCTGAATGGCTCGTTCTAAAACGTTGTCCATTAGAATTTCTACTAGAATACAGCTGATGGGTGATCCCATTGGGCAACCGAAATTCTGTGCATAGAACTGTTCGTTAAATTGAAAGTAGCTGTTTTTTGTGCAAATTAAAACTATGACAATTTCATATTTCCCGTATATTACAAAATGTTTTACAAACAAATTCAAAGAGTTCACTGCCAACGTCCGTTTTGCGTACAAAAATTAAAACAATGTTGGGAAAATGTACAACAAGATTAAAGACAAAATACCAGCAAATAAAGAAAAGAACGTTGTATACAAAATAGACTGTATTGACTGCCAGCGAAGAAAAAGTTACATAGGCACTACATCTCAACATTTATACAAACGCCTAAATCAACATAGAAAAACTGTTGAGAAGAAAGAAACAGAAAAAAGTGCACTCGCCCTCCAGGCTATTACTTTTGGACAAAGATTTGACTTCGAAGGAACTAAAGTATTGGCTAGAGAGAAAAGTTGGGGAAAAAGAATCCTATTAGAAGAAATATTTATTAAAGCTGATAAAAACTGCGTTAATAAAAGAAGCGCAGAAGCTAAAAACATCAGCGACATCTATACGTGTGTTTTCTAACTATGTCAACAATCATCAGCTGCTCTACATAGTCCATCAAGCACGAACCGGCTGACAAAATATCAACAAACGTCAAATACTATATAGTTTGTTGTTTGAATTTACATTGTGTTCATTTTATTACTTATTTCTTTTAAATTTTATTCAAATTTATAAATAAGTCCTATACTTTAAAATTTTATATATGACCATTTCTGCACAATGCAGAAAACAAAACATCTATACAAAACAACTGGACAAGGAAGAACGCAGTAATTTTGAGTAAGAATCTGTGATTTCAATAATTGTGTTATATATGTACTTTTGTGTGTATATGTAATTAATAATTATTAACCCTCTTTTGCAATGCAAGGCCTTATATACTAAGTTTTATATTTTTTTGTCATTAGGCCCTGAAGAAGACCAAAATAAAAGGTCGAAACGTTGGCGAGAAAATAAAAAAGGCGTTTTTCTGATTCATTGGACTGTAAACCCGAAACCAAAAAACAAATTTACAATAAATAAAGAAAACAGTCGGTAGTACAAAAATATCGATGGGCTAAGGTCGTTCCATTGCAAGACACCCAAATCCACGGGTCCTGGTATGCCTCGTAAAAAGCATATTGCGCAGCGATTTACATCCGCACACATGTGGGCAACCAAATAAAATCTTCTCTTTTGGTTGTGAAATGCAAAGTTGCCCCCATAAAAACTGAATGCTTACCCCGCTTAGAGCTATTTGGTGCAGTCCTACTCGCCAAACTGGCTTCACCTGTTCGAAAACAGCTCGATTTACAAGCATGCAGGACACCCTTATGGTCAGATTCTGAGATTGTACTAGCCTGGCTACAAAAATCTCCATCGACCTGGAAGACTTATGTGGCCAACCGTACCTCTCAAATTCGAGAATATCTTCCCAGCGGCACCTGGCGTCATGTATCTAGCCAAGACAACCCTGCTGACCTTGGCACACGTGGTTGCAAGCCGCACAATTTGATAGGCTCCTCACTTTGGTGGCACGGACCAAAATGGATTTCTTGCCAGATTTCTGCATGGACAAAGCCGAAAGCAGGTAGCGCTTCTCCATCCGAGGAACACACGCATATCACTTCTCGAGGAAGAAGACGCTATTCTTCAATGTTTCTCCTCATACTCTCGAGCTCTACGTGTGATTGCATACGTATCCCGCTTTGGGAATAATGCCTGCAACATACCAAAATCTGTGGCAACAACACATAATCCCAATCTGACCCACAAAGAGTTGCAACATGCGAAAACGCGGCTTGTGGCAATGGCACAATCTCGCCATTTCGGAGCGGAAAAGAGCGCCCTACAAAACAAAATACCAATTAGCAAAAAGAGTTCCCTTCTGGCTCTTAACCCCTTTCTTGATGGAGACGGACTCCTACGTATCGGTGGCGGATTGGAACATTCTACATTACAATAAAACGAGAAGCATCCATTAATCCTTCCTCCAAATTCAAGGCTATGCCAGTTGTATCTAGAGTTTTTACACCGCCTGCATCTTCATGCAGAAATACGGTTAATGCTCCAAATGGTAAGACAAGGGCACTAGGTACCAAAACTAAAGCCTCCTATTAAGAAGTGCATTTTCGAATGCAAATCGTGCACGCTTTTCTAACGGAAAACGCGCACGCAAATAATGGCAACGCTACCCTCTGAGCGCGTATATATAGTATATATATATAGTATACTATCGGGACCCCGGTGTGCTTCGCTACACCAATAGAAATATTGGAAAAATAATAAAATATCATAGAATTTTTTTAATCTTTATTTCAATTATTAATCCAACAAGGACAGCGAAATATTAAGCCGTTTGACCAGCGAGGCGAGCGGCAGCCTCAAAGACAGCAGCAGCGACGTGCAAAGCCTCAACGCGAGTGACGACATGGCGGCGACAAAAGGCGACACCGGCGATAAGCCCACCGACGGCGACAACACAGGCGAGGGTGAAGATGTACTCACCGAAATCGAGAGGTGGCTCGAAAAAGCATCAGCGGAGGCGACAGAGACATGGGCTAACCGAACCGCGATCGAAACCCTTCCCGAGGAACTAGCCAGAGACATCAGTGAGCACGTAAATGTGGTACGGACGAAGCGGCGGAAGAGGACGTTCCATCGGAATGTAGATGGTCACGCTTATCGGGTGAGAATCACGGGGACAGGCCTGGTAACAGTAACCATGGTTTCGGCAGGTGAGGGGAGAGTGTGAGGACCCAAATCCACCGGCTTTGGAGCCCACACATTCGAACCTATAAATATTTGTCAGAACTCATTTGAGCACGTATAAATCATTTTTGAATTACAAATTATACATCATTTCTCGGAACACCCTAATGTATATTACAATGGATTTATATCAGTACATATAGCATGTAAAACATATAAAACTGAATTATATAAATTGAGTTTACACATATAAAATAATCATTTTTTGAATCACCCCAATATACACATAAACATTCATGACAACATCTAATTACTTCGTTTAAATAATTTTCTCTTCCGCATACGGTAAATATTTTGGTTGAACATTATGATTTTCAAAGATATCCCACAGCCGGTTGGAATTCTAAACAACGATGAGAATACAGCACCGCAATAAGCAACACACATAAGCTCCCATTGCAAGAGCACCAAAAACGTACAAACATACGTATGCAAATAAATTGCAACCAAGCACAACGGGCATTGAAGCGAACCGTCAAGGTGGACATCGCACAAAGAGGAAACAAAAAAAATGTAATGTACTAGAAAGACTTCACCTCGGCATACCAACAACACAGCGTGGGTAATAGGCAGCCATAATCATTACACTTGCAATTTACCCACGAAGGGCAACAACAAGACAAAATAAACAGGCAGCAGAGGGAAATTGAAAGTAACTATGCTAACTAACTGGGGATGCGTACCAATGAACTCGCATGCTAGGGGGCCGCCCAAGGGGAATTACTACATATGTAATTTAGAAATAAATACTTATATGCAAGTAGATAATTGAATATATGGGTAGAATAACACCGTTAAACGTAGGATAACTTATGTAAATATATATAATAAGTAAGATTTATTGTTGCAGGATAACTGTCCACCTGCGCGTGGACAAGTATAAAAGGGCGACAAATTTTGCGAATTTGAGTAGTAGCCAGCTAGGTATAGTAGCCTGCTAACGCCTTGTTTAACACTACGGACTCAATCAGTCTATGTGCGGTCCTCATGGACCGGCCAGTTCAACCTACCAACGCCTTGTTTAGCGATGAATACGACTCCCGGGATTTTTCCATCTCACGAGTTCTTTATTTTAGTGACTTTTGGGGCTTTTCCAACCCCATCGTTAGAGGGACTGTGGTCGTTTTTCCACCTCCGGAACATTCAGGAATAACAGGGTATCTTTAAGTTTTATACTCGGTGGGGGTTTTACCAACTCCACCGACTGGGAGGAAGTGGTGGTTCTCCACTTCCGCTTTCTTTACGAATAGGTTTAGATTTTAGTTTAAGCGTAGTCCCGGTGGGGGTTTTCCCAACCCCATCGGCGTAGAACCGACGGTGGTTTCCGTAACGGTGGTCGCCGTAACTTTGAGGGTAGTTTTGCAATTGATTTGAATAAAGAGTTTATAACGTTTAAACAACAAACAGGATCTTTCTCTTTAAAAGGAGACGATAGGGATTCTTCTCTCTTCCCACAGGGATCCTGGACGGACTGAGCATACCCCGGCATAAGGAAAAGTCCGTCACAATATACATACATATATATACCAGTAATACAAATACACGTTTATTTACACACGTATATTTACACGTACATATATATAAGTGAAAATTGTTTGTGATTTTTTTTTATTTTATTTTATTTATTTATTTTTTTTTTTTTTGTCAAAATATTATACAATTAAATTCCGCATTTCGCGGAATTTTAAATTCCTCTTTAAGTTTCTGTGGCACGAAGAGTATTTCCATCTTCGAACTTTGCGAAAGTTCCCTGGGCGAACAAATAATTTATTCGGTTTTTTTTTTTGTGAAAACCCAAAAGTTTGCTTTAAATGCCTCTCAGTCCCCCAAAAATGTCCGAAACCGGGACAAAACCAAAAGATAGCCCAAAAGAAGAAACGGTCAAGGAAAGGGCAGCATCCCCCTGCCCAAAATTCAAATCAGATGATCTATCCGCGCAAAAGTTCATCGCGGAAATTGACGGTCTCATGAGATACTGTGGAAAATTTAACGGGAGCGTGTCATTATTCTGTATTACAAAATTCAGGGTGACAAAATTCTGTAATCTGCAAAAAAGTTCTGCTTGATCAAAACTCTGCTTTTTTAAAATTCTGCTTTCTAAAATTCTGCTTTTTCAAGATTTTGCATATTTAATTCTGGAAGTCAAAATTTCGGAATCATGGCATGGCGTAGCCGGTGTTGGTTCGGCTAAGGGTTATTGTTTTAAAGTGCGGCCGAAAGCCGCCTACGCAAAAGGGTATACTACGCAGAAGGACATCACCGTGGCGGTAGCCACGGTTATACCACACACCCGGACATGGCATGGCGTAGCCCAGGGTTATATTTTATAAGCGCGGCCGAAGGCCGCCTATGCAGAAAAGTGTTCTACGCAGAATTACTGTGCATGGCGCAATTTTTCAAAATATATATATATTTTAATACAGAATTTTGTAATACAGAATTATGAAAGCAGAATTTTAGAAAGCAGAACTTTAAAAAAGCATAATTTTGAAAAGCAGAATTTTGTTTTTAGAATTTTGTACATACAGAATTTCGACACCAACCCAAATTTAACGAGGCACCGTAAAGGACAAATCACTAGATGATTGATAGGCACGATTTCAATCGGTTTACTATCTGGTATTTTCGAAATCAGACGAAAGTTTCCCTGAAGTCTTCAAGAGTTCACTACAAGACAAACAATGCACTTACTTTGGTACGTATGAAGTGACCAAAGCAAAGATTGCCGATAAACTTTCGTTGATCAAAATGATGGCAACACCAAGTCCACCACCCCGCGTGGAACAACCCTCGACTGAGGCAAATATTTAAGTACCAGAATGCGACACGGAGACCTTTTACGGTGGCTATGAAAAATGGTCCGCTTTTCGTGATATGTTCATGGCAGTGTACATTAACCACCCAAGGCTCCCCCGTACTCAGAAATTGTACCATCTCCCGTAAAAACGCAAGCAAAGCCAGCTGCATCGTTAAGCAATATCCGTTGAGCGATGATAAGTTTGACCTTGCCTGGGAAGCTTTACGGTCACGATATGAAAACAATCATATCCTGGTTAACAACCAAATCAAATCCTTACTGACTCTTGCCACTATTCAATCCGAAAACAGTGAGCAACTTCAGAGATTGCAAAATACAATCAACAACTGCCTATTAGTCCTTCATTCACAAGGAGTTACGACATACTGATGGTATCCGATTCTGGTGTACATTTGTTCATCAAATTTCCCGAAATAACCCTGTCACTTTGGCAACAATCTCTATTTTCGCGAAGAGAATTACCCTCATGGTCACAAATGAACGACTTTCTCACCTCGAGATATGAAGCGGTTGAAAGGATCAATAGGCTTCACCAAAGCAAAATAAGACCAGCCGTACGCAAAACAGGTCCTTCAACAGGACGCAAACCCTTCTGGCAGAATCTAAAAAAATAACTTGCCAGTGTTGCAACTTCCCGCACCTTATTAGATTCTGTCCACCGTTCAAGCGAATGTCTGTGCAAAACCAGACACAATTCGTAAAGCAAGCTAAGCTGTGTACAAACTGCCTTAGCAGCACTCATATCATCAATGAGTGCAGGAGCAAGTGGCCATGTTCGACATGTCATCAGCGGCTTCACACGCTGTTGCATGCGAATCCACAAGTTCCACGTTCCACCCCGCGAACGAATGCACCAAACGTGCAGCACACAATTGCTGAGTCGACATCTCCCGTTCGACAAACGCAGAATAGCTCCGATTCTAGCGAGCTACCGTGTGGTTCAAAACACGCACCCGTTCAATCATTGCATGCAGCCAAGGATAACCAAATTCTCCTTTCTACTGCTATCGTCGCAGTCGAGCACGAAGGGGAATTATTTTAACTGAGGACCCTTATCGATCAGGGCTCGGAAAGAACTTTCATTTCCTCGAAAGTTCAAAAACGGTTGTAACTTCCATTCGAACATTCAAAATTCAAAATCTCCGGGGTTCAAAAGTCCTCCAAGCTTTGTTTTTTGACACTGGTTGCATCCAAGGCCATGAAAAGGATAAAGGCTCATGCCATTGTGTTGCCGCAACTCACAAAGAATCTGCCAACATCCACCATTAGTCGCATAATCTGCCAGCAGCTCAAACTCCTTGAGCACGCTGATTCCAGTTGCCACATACCAGGTCAGACTGGCATGATCATGGGCAGCGACATACTTCCACAAATTCTGCTGGAAGGTATAAAAAAGGTGTGTGGTAGCACACTTGCGCAACGAACCATTTTTGGTTGTATTCTCAGTGGCCCAATAACTGAAAATGTTGTGCCATTCTCGACATGGGCAGCGACATACTTCCACAAATTCTGCTGGAAGGTATAAAAAAGGTGTGCGGTAGCATACTTGCGCAACAAACCATTTTTGGTTGTATTCTCTGTGGTCCAATAACTGAAAATGTTGTGTCTTTCTCGACACAAGTCCAAGTGTCAAACGAGACACTCGGTTCTCAATTGAGAAAATTTTGGGAAGAGGAGGAAATTCCACAACCCCCACAGATATCCCCCGAGCATCAATCGTGTGAGCAGAACCCACGACACGTGCACCAAACGGTCGATATATTGTACGACTTCCATTCAAGGAAGAGTTTCATGAAAAACTCTCCCTCGGCAAATCCCGCCCGGCTACTCTGCAGCAGTTTTTCAGTATGGAGCGAACGCTTCAGAAAAAGGGGGAGGTAGGTACAATGTACAAAAGGGTGTTGCAAAATATCTCGACTTTGATCACATGGAATCTACCGACCCATGCCAAATAACTTCGAATGGCAAGGTCTTCTCAATCTACTTGCCACATCAACGCCTCAAAAAAATCTGGGTCAGGCAAATCCTTGAATGGCGTTTTATACACTGGTCCAACTCTCCAACCAGATCTCATGCTACTAATTTTACAGTTGCGCATGCATAAGCATGTGTTCAATGGAGACATTGAGAAAATGTACAGTCAGATCCCCATATACGAGGACGACAAAGATTTTCAGCGAATCCTGTTTCGCAAATCGTCCAACTCCATTGTTAGCTATTTCAATCTAAAAACGGTTATATTCGGCGTCAATTGAGCACCATATCTCGCAGTTCGTACGTTGCATCAACTATCCGATGACACGAAAGCGACATTCCCCTTGGTTGCAACAATTCTCAAGACGCAGACGTAAGTCGACGGCATCCTATCAGAAAGTTACACCATCGACAACGCCACTGAATCACTCGTTCAAGCGATAAAAGCCTTAAAATCAGCTGGTTTCATACTAAAGAAATTAACAGCGAATCACCCGGCCATATTAGAACAGTTTCCGAAGGAGGATCTTCTAGACCCCAAATTCTTGAAATTTGAAAGCACTTCCAATACCAAAACTCTTGCCATTCAATGGAACGCGCTCACGGACAAATTTCCATACACCATTCTGCCGGAACCCACCCAAAATGCGGTCACAAAGCGACAAATTTTATCTTCTGTTGCAAAACTTTTTGACCCGGCAGGATGGATGTCGCCAGTTTTGATCCAAGCCAAGATGCTTCTCCAAGAAATCTGGCTGAATGGCAGCGGTTGAGATGAAAGCACCAAGCCCGCAACATTATCAAAATGGCAACATTTCGCAGAAAATCTGCCAGCCATTTGCCAAATCGAAATCCCTCAATGGGTTAAGGTCGTTCCAGGGCAAGACACCCAAATCCACGGGTTCTGTTATGCCTCGTAAAAAGCATATTGCGCAACGATTTACATCCGCACACATGTGGGCAACAAAATAAAATCTTCTCTCTTGTTGTGAAATGCAAAGTTTCCCCCATAAAAACTGAAAGCTTACCACGCTTAGAGCTATTTGGTGCAGTCCTACTCGCCAAACTGGCTTCACCTGTTCGAAAACAGCTCGATTTACAAGCATGCAAGACATCCTTATGGTCAGATTCTGAGATTGTACTAGCCTGGCTACAGAAATCTCCATCGACCTGGAAGACTTATGTGGCCAACCGTACCTCTCAAATTCGAGAATATCTTCCCAGCGGCACCTGGCGCCATGTATCTACCCAAGACAACCCTGCTGATCTTGGCACACGTGGTTGCAAGCCGCATAATTTGATAGGCTCCTCACTTTGGTGGCACGGACCAAAATGGATTTCTTGCCAGATTTCTGCATGGACAAAGCCGAAAGCAGGTAGCGCTTCTCCATCCGAGGAACACAAGCATATCACTTCTCGAGGAAGAAGACGCTATTCTTCAATGTTTCTCCTCATACTCTCGAGCTCTGCGTGTCATTGCATACGTATCCCGCTTTGGGAATAATGCCTGCAACATATCAAAATCTGTGGCAACAACACATAATCCCAATCTGACCAACAAAGAGTTGCAACATGCGAAAACGCGGCTTGTGGCAATGGCACAATCTCGCCATTTCGGGGCGGAAAAGAGCGCCCTACAAAACAAAATACCAATTAGCAAAAATAGTTCCCTTCTGGCTCTTAACCCCTTTCTTGATGGAGACGGACTCCTACGTATCGGTGGCGGATTGGAACATTCTACATTACAATCAAACGAGAAGCATCCATTAATCCTTCTTCCGGATTCAAGGCTCTGCCAGTTGTATCTAGAGTTTTTACACCGCCTGCATCTTCATGCAGAAAAACGGTTAATGCTCCAAATGGTAAGACAAGAGCACTAGGTACCAAAACTAAAGCCTCTTATTAAGAAGTGCATTTTCGAATGCAAATCGTGCACGCTTTTCTGACGGAAAACGCGCACGCAAATAATGGCAACGCTACCCTCTGAGCGCGTATATATAGAATATATATATAGTATACTATCGGGACCCCGGTGTGCTTCGCTACACCAATAGAAATATTGGAAAAATAATAAAATATCATAGAATTTTTTTAATCTCTATTTCAATTATTAATCCAACAAGGACAGCGAAATATTAAGCCGTTTGACCAGCGAGGCGAACGGCAGCCTCAAAGACAGCAGCAGCGACGTGCAAAGCCTCAACGCGAGTGACGACATGGCGGCGACAAAAGGCGACACCGGCGATAAGCCCACCGACGGCGACAACACAGGCGAGGGTGAAGATGTACTCACCGAAATCGAGAGGTGGCTCGAAAAAGCATCAGCGGAGGCGACAGAGACATGGGCTAACCGAACCGCGATCGAAACCCTTCCCGAGGAACTAGCCAGAGACATCAGTGAGCACGTAAATGTGGTACGGACGAAGCGGCGGAAGAGGACGTTCCATCGGAATGTAGATGGTCACGCTTATCGGGTGAGAATCACGGGGACAGGCCTGGTAACAGTAACCATGCTTTCGGCAGGTGGGGGGAGAGTGTGAGGACCCAAATCCACCGGCTTTGGAGCCCACACATTCGAACCTATAAATATTTGTCAGAACTCATTTGAGCACGTATAAATCATATTTGAATTACAAATTATACATCATTTCTCGGAACACCCTAATGTATATTACAATGGATTTATATCAGTACATATAGCATGTAAAACATATAAAACTGAATTATATAAATTGAATTTACACATATAAAATAATCATTTTTTGAATCACCCCAATATACACATAAACATTCATGACAACATCTAATTACTTCGTTTAAATAATTTTCTCTTCCGCATACGGTAAATATTTTGGTTGAACATTATGATTTAAGTACCAGAATGCGACACGGAGACCTTTTACGGTGGCTATGAAAAATGGTCCGCTTTTCGTGATATGTTCATGGCGGTGTACATTAACCACCCAAGGCTCCCCCGTACTCAGAAATTGTACCATCTCCCGTAAAAACGCAAGCAAAGCCAGCTGCATCGTTAAGCAATATCCGTTGAGCGATGATAAGTTTGACCTTGCCTGGGAAGCTTTACGGTCACGATATGAAAACAATCATATCCTGGTTAACAACCAAATCAAATCCTTACTGACTCTTGCCACTATTCAATCCGAAAACAGTGAGCAACTTCAGAGATTGCAAAATACAATCAACAACTGCCTATTAGTCCTTCATTCACAAGGAGTTACGACATACTGATGGTATCCGATTCTGGTGTACATTTGTTCATCAAATTTCCCGAAATAACCCTGTCACTTTGGCAACAGTCTCTATTTTCGCGAAGAGAATTACCCTCATGGTCACAAATGAACGACTTTCTCACCTCGAGATATGAAGCGGTTGAAAGGATCAATAGGCTTCACCAAAGCAAAATAAGACCAGCCGTACGCAAAACAGGTCCTTCAACAGGACGCAAACCCTTCTGGCAGAATCTAAAAAAAGAACTTGCCAGTGTTGCAACTTCCCGCACCTTATTAGATTCTGTCCACCGTTCAAGCGAATGTCTGTGCAAAACCAGACACAATTCGTAAAGCAAGCTAAGCTGTGTACAAACTGCCTTAGCAGCACTCATATCATCAATGAGTGCAGGAGCAAGTGGCCATGTTCGACATGTCATCAGCGGCTTCACACGCTGTTGCATGCGAATCCACAAGTTCCACGTTCCACCCCGCGAACGAATGCACCAAACGTGCAGCACACAATTGCTGAGTCGACATCTCCCGTTCGACAAACGCAGAATAGCTCCGATTCTAGCGAGCTACCGTGTGGTTCAAAACACGCACCCGTTCAATCATTGCATGCAGCCAAGGATAACCAAATTCTCCTTTCTACTGCTATCGTCGCAGTCGAGCACGAAGGGGAATTATTTTAACTGAGGACCCTTATCGATCAGGGCTCGGAAAGAACTTTCATTTCCTCGAAAGTTCAAAAACGGTTGTAACTTCCATTCGAACATTCAAAATTCAAAATCTCCGGGGTTCAAAAGTCCTCCAAGCTTTGTTTTTTGACACTGGTTGCATCCAAGGCCATGAAAAGGATAAAGGCTCATGCCATTGTGTTGCCGCAACTCACAAAGAATCTGCCAACATCCACCATTAGTCGCATAATCTGCCAGCAGCTCAAACTCCTTGAGCACGCTGATTCCAGTTGCCACATACCAGGTCAGACTGGCATGATCATGGGCAGCGACATACTTCCACAAATTCTGCTGGAAGGTATAAAAAAGGTGTGTGGTAGCACACTTGCGCAACGAACCATTTTTGGTTGTATTCTCAGTGGCCCAATAACTGAAAATGTTGTGCCATTCTCGACATGGGCAGCGACATACTTCCACAAATTCTGCTGGAAGGTATAAAAAAGGTGTGCGGTAGCATACTTGCGCAACAAACCATTTTTGGTTGTATTCTCTGTGGTCCAATAACTGAAAATGTTGTGTCTTTCTCGACACAAGTCCAAGTGTCAAACGAGACACTCGGTTCTCAATTGAGAAAATTTTGGGAAGAGGAGGAAATTCCACAACCCCCACAGATATCCCCCGAGCATCAATCGTGTGAGCAGAACCCACGACACGTGCACCAAACGGTCGATATATTGTACGACTTCCATTCAAGGAAGAGTTTCATGAAAAACTCTCCCTCGGCAAATCCCGCCCGGCTACTCTGCAGCAGTTTTTCAGTATGGAGCGAACGCTTCAGAAAAAGGGGGAGGTAGGTACAATGTACAAAAGGGTGTTGCAAAATATCTCGACTTTGATCACATGGAATCTACCGACCCATGCCAAATAACTTCGAATGGCAAGGTCTTCTCAATCTACTTGCCACATCAACGCCTCAAAAAAATCTGGGTCAGGCAAATCCTTGAATGGCGTTTTATACACTGGTCCAACTCTCCAACCAGATCTCATGCTACTAATTTTACAGTTGCGCATGCATAAGCATGTGTTCAATGGAGACATTGAGAAAATGTACAGTCAGATCCCCATATACGAGGACGACAAAGATTTTCAGCGAATCCTGTTTCGCAAATCGTCCAACTCCATTGTTAGCTATTTCAATCTAAAAACGGTTAGATTCGGCGTCAATTGAGCACCATATCTCGCAGTTCGTACGTTGCATCAACTATCCGATGACACGAAAGCGACATTCCCCTTGGTTGCAACAATTCTCAAGACGCAGACGTAAGTCGACGGCATCCTATCAGAAAGTTACACCATCGACAACGCCACTGAATCACTCGTTCAAGCGATAAAAGCCTTAAAATCAGCTGGTTTCATACTAAAGAAATTAACAGCGAATCACCCGGCCATATTAGAACAGTTTCCGAAGGAGGATCTTCTAGACCCCAAATTCTTGAAATTTGAAAGCACTTCCAATACCAAAACTCTTGCCATTCAATGGAACGCGCTCACGGACAAATTTCCATACACCATTCTGCCGGAACACACCCAAAATGCGGTCACAAAGCGACAAATTTTATCTTCTGTTGCAAAACTTTTTGACCCGGCAGGATGGATGTCGCCAGTTTTGATCCAAGCCAAGATGCTTCTCCAAGAAATCTGGCTGAATGGCAGCGGTTGAGATGAAAGCACCAAGCCCGCAACATTATCAAAATGGCAACATTTCGCAGAAAATCTGCCACCCATTTGCCAAATCGAAATCCCTCAATGGGTTAAGGTCGTTCCAGGGCAAGACACCCAAATCCACGGGTTCTGTTATGCCTCGTAAAAAGCATATTGCGCAGCGATTTACATCCGCACACATGTGGGCAACAAAATAAAATCTTCTCTCTTGTTGTGAAATGCAAAGTTTCCCCCATAAAAACTGAAAGCTTACCACGCTTAGAGCTATTTGGTGCAGTCCTACTCGCCAAACTGGCTTCACCTGTTCGAAAACAGCTCGATTTACAAGCATGCAAGACATCCTTATGGTCAGATTCTGAGATTGTACTAGCCTGGCTACAGAAATCTCCATCGACCTGGAAGACTTATGTGGCCAACCGTACCTCTCAAATTCGAGAATATCTTCCCAGCGGCACCTGGCGCCATGTATCTACCCAAGACAACCCTGCTGATCTTGGCACACGTGGTTGCAAGCCGCATAATTTGATAGGCTCCTCACTTTGGTGGCACGGACCAAAATGGATTTCTTGCCAGATTTCTGCATGGACAAAGCCGAAAGCAGGTAGCGCTTCTCCATCCGAGGAACACAAGCATATCACTTCTCGAGGAAGAAGACGCTATTCTTCAATGTTTCTCCTCATACTCTCGAGCTCTGCGTGTCATTGCATACGTATCCCGCTTTGGGAATAATGCCTGCAACATATCAAAATCTGTGGCAACAACACATAATCCCAATCTGACCAACAAAGAGTTGCAACATGCGAAAACGCGGCTTGTGGCAATGGCACAATCTCGCCATTTCGGGGCGGAAAAGAGCGCCCTACAAAACAAAATACCAATTAGCAAAAATAGTTCCCTTCTGGCTCTTAACCCCTTTCTTGATGGAGACGGACTCCTACGTATCGGTGGCGGATTGGAACATTCTACATTACAATCAAACGAGAAGCATCCATTAATCCTTCTTCCGGATTCAAGGCTCTGCCAGTTGTATCTAGAGTTTTTACACCGCCTGCATCTTCATGCAGAAAAACGGTTAATGCTCCAAATGGTAAGACAAGAGCACTAGGTACCAAAACTAAAGCCTCTTATTAAGAAGTGCATTTTCGAATGCAAATCGTGCATGCTTTTCTGACGGAAAACGCGCACGCAAATAATGGCAACGCTACCCTCTGAGCGCGTATATATAGAATATATATATAGTATACTATCGGGACCCCGGTGTGCTTCGCTACACCAATAGAAATATTGGAAAAATAATAAAATATCATAGAATTTTTTTAATCTCTATTTCAATTATTAATCCAACAAGGACAGCGAAATATTAAGCCGTTTGACCAGCGAGGCGAACGGCAGCCTCAA
Organism: Eurosta solidaginis; assembly: GCF_040869045.1. Classification (NCBI taxonomy): domain Eukaryota; kingdom Metazoa; phylum Arthropoda; class Insecta; order Diptera; family Tephritidae; genus Eurosta; species Eurosta solidaginis. The sequence goes on from NC_090324.1 coordinate 200,037,881, forward strand.
AGACAGCAGCAGCGACGTGCAAAGCCTCAACGCGAGTGACGACATGGCGGCGACAAAAGGCGACACCGGCGATAAGCCCACCGACGGCGACAACACAGGCGAGGGTGAAGATGTACTCACCGAAATCGAGAGGTGGCTCGAAAAAGCATCAGCGGAGGCGACAGAGACATGGGCTAACCGAACCGCGATCGAAACCCTTCCCGAGGAACTAGCCAGAGACATCAGTGAGCACGTAAATGTGGTACGGACGAAGCGGCGGAAGAGGACGTTCCATCGGAATGTAGATGGTCACGCTTATCGGGTGAGAATCACGGGGACAGGCCTGGTAACAGTAACCATGCTTTCGGCAGGTGGGGGGAGAGTGTGAGGACCCAAATCCACCGGCTTTGGAGCCCACACATTCGAACCTATAAATATTTGTCAGAACTCATTTGAGCACGTATAAATCATATTTGAATTACAAATTATACATCATTTCTCGGAACACCCTAATGTATATTACAATGGATTTATATCAGTACATATAGCATGTAAAACATATAAAACTGAATTATATAAATTGAATTTACACATATAAAATAATCATTTTTTGAATCACCCCAATATACACATAAACATTCATGACAACATCTAATTACTTCGTTTAAATAATTTTCTCTTCCGCATACGGTAAATATTTTGGTTGAACATTATGATTTTCAAAGATATCCCACAGCCGGTTGGAATTCTAAACAACGATGGGAATACAGCACCGCAATAAGCAACACACGTAAGCTCCCATTGCAAGAGCACCAAAAACGTGCAAACATACGTATGCAAAGAAATTGCAACCAAGCACAACGGGCATTGAAGCGAACCGTCAAGGAGGACATCGCACAAAGAGGAAACAAAAAAAATGTAATGTACTAGAAAGACGTCATCTCGGCATACCAACAACACAGTGTGGGTAATAGGCAGCCATAATCATTACACTTGCAATTTACCCACGAAGGGCAACAACAAGACAAAATAAACAGGCAGCAGAGGGAAATTGAAAGTAACTATCCTAACTAACTGGGGATGCGTACCAATGAACTCGCATGCTAGGGGGCCGTCCAAGGGGAATTTCTACATATGTAATTTAGAAATAAATACTTATATGCAAGTAGATAATTGAATATATGGGTAGACTAACACCGTTAAACGTAGGATACCTTATGTAAATATATATAATAAGTAAGATTTATTGCTGCAGGATAACTGTCCACTTGCGCATGGACAAGTATAAAAGGGCGACAAATTTTTGCGAATTTGAGTAGTAGCCAGCTAGGTATAGTAGCCTGCTAACGCCTTGTTTAGCGATGAATAGGACTCCTGGGATTTTCCCATCGCACGAGTTCTTTTGGGGATTTTCCAACCCCATCATTAGAAGGATTGTGGTCGTTTTTCCACCTCCGCAACATTCAGGAAGAACAGGGTATCTTTAAGTTTTATACTCGGTGGGGGTTTTACCAACTCCACCGACTGGGAGGAAGTGGTGGTTCTCCACTTCCGCTTTCTTTACGAATAGGTTTAGATTTTAGTTTAAGCGTAGTCCCGGTGGGTGTTTTCCCAACCCCGTCGGCGTAGAACCGACGGTGGTTTCCGTAACGGTGGTCGCCGTAACTTTAAGGGTAGTTTTGCAATTGATTTGAATAAAGAGTTTATAACGTTTAAACAACAAACAGGATCTTTCTCTTTAAAAGGAGACGATAGGGATTCTTCTCTCTTCCCACAGGGATCCTGGACGGACTGAGCATACCCCGGCATAAGGAAAAGTCCGTTACAATATACATACATATATATACCAGTAATACAAATACACGTTTATTTACACACGTATATTTACACGTACATATATATAAGTGAAAATTGTTTGTGATTTTTTTTTTTTATTTTATTTTATTTATTTATTTTTTTTTTTGTCGAAATATTATACAATTAAATTCCGCATTTCGCGGAATTTTAAATTCCTCTTTAAGTTTCTGTGGCACGAAGAGTATTTCCATCTTCGAACTTTGCGAAAGTTCCCTGAGCGTACAAATAATTTATTTGGTTTTTTTTGGTGAAAACCCAAAAGTTTGCTTTAAATGCCTCTCAGTCCCCCAAAAATGTCCGAAACCGGGACAAAACCAAAAGATGGCCCAAAAGAAGAAACGGTCAAGGAAAGGGCAGCATCTCCCTGCCCAAAATTCAAATCAGATGATCCATCCGCGCAAAAATTCATCGCGGAAAGTGGAATTATGTAAATTGCAAAAAAATTCTGCTTGATCAAAACTCTGCTTTTTTAAAATTCTGCTTTCTAAAATTCTGCTTTTTAAGATTTTGCATGTTTAATTCTGGAAGTCAAAATTTCGGAATCATGGCATGGCGTAGCCGGTGTTGGTTCGGCTAAGGGTTTTAAAGTGCGGCCGAAAGCCGCCTACGCAAAAGGGTATACTACGCAGAAGGACATCACCGTGGCGGTAGCCACGGTTATACCACAAACCCGGACTTGGCATGGCGTAGCCCAGGGTTATTTTTTATAAGCGCGGCCGAAGGCCGCCTATGCAGAAAAGTGTTCTACGCTACGAATTACTGTGCATGGCGCACTTTTTCAAAATATATATATATTTTAATACAGAATTTTGTAATACAGAATTTTGTAATACAGAATTTTGAAAGCAGAATTTTAGAAAGCAGAACTTTAAAAAAGCAGAATTTTGAAAAGCAGAATTTTGTTTTTAAAATTTTGTACATACAGAATTTCGACACCAACCCAAATTTAACGAGGCACCGATTCAAGATCACACTGAATCGTATCTCATGGTAAAGGACAAATCACTAGATGATTGATGGGCACGACTTCAATCGGTTTACGATCTGGTATTTTCGAAACCAGACGAAGGTTTCCCTGAAGGCTTCAAGAGTTCAGTACAAGACAAACAATGCACTTACTTTGGTAGGTATGAAGTGACCAAAGCAAAGATTGCCGATAAACTTTCGTTGATCAAAATGATGGCAACACCGAGTCCACCACCCCGCGTGGAACAACCCATATTTAACAACAAATATTTAAGTACCAGCATGCGACACGGAGACATTTTACGGTGGCTATCAAAAATGGTCCGCTTTTCGTGATATGTTCATGGCGGTGTACATTAACCACCCAAGGCTCTCCCGTGCTCAGAAATTGTACCATCTCCCGTAAAAACGCAAGCAAAGCCGGCTGCATCGTTAAGCAATATCCGTTGAGCGATGATAAGTTTGACCTTGCCTGTGAAGCTTTACGGTCACGATATGAAAACAAGCATATCCTGGTTGACAACCAAATCAAATCCTTACTGACTCTTGCCACTATTCAATCCGAAAACAGTGAGCAACTTCAGAGATGGCAAAATACAATCAACAAATGCCTATTAGTCCTTCACTCACAAGGAGTTACGACATACTGTTGGTATCCGATTATGGTGTAGATTTGTTCATCAAATTTCCCGAAATAACCCTGTCAGTTTGGGAACAATCTCTCTTTTCGCGAAGAGAATTACCCTCATGGTCACAAATGAACGACTTTCTCACCTCGAGAAATGAAGCAGTTGAAAGGGTCAATAGGCTTCACCAAACCAAAATAAGACCAGCCGCTCATCATAATTGTGCGCAAAACAGGTCCTTCAACAGGACGCAAACCCTTCTGGCAGAATCTAAAAAAGGAACTTGCCAGTGTTTCAACTGCCCGCACCTTATTAGATTCTGTCCACCGTTCAAGCGAATGTCTGTGCAAAACCAGACACAGTTCGTAAAGCAAGCTAAGCTGTGTACAAACTGCCTTAGCAGCACTCATATCATCAATGAGTGCAGGAGCAAGTGGCCATGTTCGACATATCATCAACGGCTTCACACGCTGTTGCATGCGAATCCACAAGCTCCACGTTCCACCCCGCGAACGAATGCACCAAACGTGCAGCACACAACTGTTGAGTCGACATCTCCCGTTCGACAAACGCAGAATAGCTCCTATTCTAGCGAGCTAACGTGTAGTTCAAAACACGCACCGGTTCAATCATTGCATGCAGCCAAGGATAACCAAATTCTCCTTTCTACTGCTATGGCCGCAGTCGAGCACGAAGGTGAATTATTTCAACTGAGGACCCTTATCGATCTGGGCTCGGAAAGAACTTTCATTTCCTCGAAAGTTCAAAAACGGTTGTAACTTCCATTCGAACATTCAAAGTTCGAAATCTCCGGCAAAAGTCCTCCAAGCTTTGTCCTTTGACACTGTTTGCATCTAAGGCCATGAAAAGGATAAAGGCTCATGCCATTGTGTTGCCGTAACTCACAAAGAATCTGCCAACATCCACCATTAGTCGCATAATCTGCCAGCAGCTCAAACTCCTTGAGCACGTTGATCCCAGTTGCCACATACCAGGTCAAACTGGCATGATCATGGGCAGCGACATACTTCCACAAATTCTGCTGGAAGGTATAAAAAAGGTGTGCGGTAGCAAACTTGCGCAACGAACCATTTTTGGTTGTATTCTCAGTGGTCCAATAAGTGAAAATGTTGTGTCATTCTCGACACAAGTCCGAGTGTCTCGTTTGACATGGGCAGCGACATACTTCCACAAATTCTGCTGGAAGGTATAAAAAGGTGTGCGGTAGCATACTTGCGCAACAAACCATTTTTGGTTGTATTCTCAGTGGTCCAATAACTGAAAATGTTGTTTTTTTCTCGACACAAGTCCAAGTGTCAAACGAGACACTCGGTTCTCAATTGAGAAAATTTTGGGAAGAGGAGGAAATTCCACAACCCCCACAGATATCCCCCGAGCATCAATCGTGTGAGCAGAACCCACGACACGTGCACCAAACGGTCGATATATTGTACGACTTCCATTCAAGGAAGAGTTTCATGAAAAACTCTCCCTCGGCAAATCCCGCCCGGCTACTCTGCAGCAGTTTTTCAGTATGGAGCGAACGCTTCAGAAAAAGGGGGAGGTAGGTACAATGTACAAAAGGGTGTTGCAAAATATCTCGACTTTGATCACATGGAATCTACCGACCCATGCCAAATAACTTCGAATGGCAAGGTCTTCTCAATCTACTTGCCACATCAACGCCTCAAAAAAATCTGGGTCAAGCAAATCCCTGAATGGCGTTTTATACACTGGTCCAACTATCCAACCAGATCTCATGCTACTAATTTTACAGTGGCGCATGCATAAGTATGTGTTCAATGGAGACAATGAGAAAATGTACAGCCAGATCCCCATACACGAGGACGACAAAGATTTTCAGCGAATCCTGTTTCGCAAATCGTCCAAATCCATTGTTAGCGATTTCAATCTAAAAACGGTTAGATTCCGCGTCAATTGAGCACCATATCTCGCAATTCGTACGTTGCATCAACTATCCGATGACACGAAAGCGACATTCCCCTTGGTTGCAACAATTCTCAAGACGCAGACGTAAGTCGACGGCATCCTATCAGAAAGTTACACCATCGACAACGCCACTGAATCACTCTTTCAAGTGATAAAAGCCTTAAAATCAGCTGGTTTCATACTAAAGAAATTAACGGCGAATCACCCGGCCATATTAGTACATTTTCCGAAGGAGGATCTTCTAGACCCCAAATTCTTGAAATTTGAAAGCACTTCCAATACCAAAACTCTTGCCATTCAATGGAACGAGCTCACGGACAAATTTTCATACACCATTCTGCCGGAACACACCCAAAATGCGGTCACAAAGCGACAAATTTTATCTTCTGTTGAAAACTTTTTGACCCGGCAGGATAAATGTCGCCAGTTATGATCCAAGCCAAGATGCTTCTCCAAGAAATCTGGCTGAATGGTAGCGGTTGAGATGAAAGCGCCAAGCCCGCAACATTATCAAAATGGCAACATTTCGCAGAAAATCTGCCAGCCATTTGCCAAATCGAAATCCCTCGATGGGTTAAGGTCGTTCCAGGGCAAGACACCCAAATCCACGGGTTCTGTTATGCCTCGTAAAAAGCATATTGCGCAGCGATTTACATCCGCACACATGTGGGCAACCAAATAAAATCTTCACTTTTGGTTGTGAAATGCAAAGTTGCCCCCATAAAAACTGAATGCTTACCCCGCTTAGAGCTATTTGGTGCAGTCCTACTCGCCAAACTGGTTTCACCTGTTCGAAAACAGCTCGATTTACAAGCATGCAAGACATCCTTATGGTCAGATTCTGAGATTGTACTAGCCTGGCTACAAAAATCTCCATCGACCTGGAAGACTTATGTGGCCAACCGTACCTCTCAAATTCGAGAATATCTTCCCAGCGGCACCTAGCGCCATGTATCTAGCCAAGACAACCCTGGTGATCTTGGCACACGTGGTTGCAAGCCGCATAATTTGATAGGCTCCTCCCTTTGGTGGCACGGACCAAAATGGATTTCTTTCTAGATTTCTGCATGGACAAAGCCGAAAGCAGGTAGCGCATCTCCATCCGAGGAACGCAAGCATATCACTTCTCGAGGAAGAAGACGCTATTCTTCAAGGTTTCTCCTCATACTCTCGAGCTCTACGTGTGATTGCATACGTATCCCGCTTTGGGAATAATGCCTGCAACATACCAAAATCTGTGGCAACAACACATAATCCCAATCTGACCCACAAAGAGTTACAACATGCGAAAACGCGGCTTGTGGCAATGGCACAATCTCGCCATTTCGGGGCGGAAAAGAGCGCCCTACAAAACAAAATACCAATTAGCAAATAGAGTTTCCTTCTGGCTCTTAACCCCTTTCTTGATGGAGACGGACTCCTACGTATCGGTGGCGGATTGGAACATTCTACATTACAATAAAACGAGAAGCATCCATTAATCCTTCCTCCGGATTCAAGGCTCTGCCAGTTGTATCTAGAGCTTTTACACCGCCTGCGTCTTCATGCAGAAATACGGTTAATGCTCAAAATGGTGAGACAAGAGCACGAGGTACCAAAACTAAAGCCACTTATTAAGAAGTGCATTTTCCAATGCAAATCGTGCACGCGTTTCTAACAGAAAACGCGCACGCAAATAATGGCAACGCTACCCTCTGAGCGCGTATATATAGTATATATATATAGCATACTCGCGGTATAAGCACAAATTCACCTTTCGCTTTGCCGGTCAGTATTGTTGCCTCAATTAAATTCGTCATCAACTTTTTTACATTCAGTCTTCTTCCATTACACAATTTTGGTGCATTTAAGTTCCATAATAAAATAACTGATGAGCCGGCCTTCAAATTTAAACAATGCGGTGGCAAGCCAGACCGTTCCAATGAATTCAGAAATTCAACTGGATAATTCACTGCGTCCTCTTGATTCATTGCGCTATCCACTGACTTGTATGTTGTCACCACACCTGGCAATTTTTTCAGAAAGTGATGATTGATTTCATTGACATGTACATTTTTTGGTGCCAGTATTGCGCGTTCTCTCAACCAATCATGTTTCATGTAATTTTGAACAATATTTGGAAACACTCTTTCAATTAGTTCTTCTTTTGATTGGATAATTGTACAAAAATTGTTTGGCAATGTAATCAAACCATTTGTTTTGTCGATTGAAATTTTGCCATTTCCGATCTCTAACAATTGCTTCGAGAACTGCTCTGCAGACTGATCATTGTGCAACTGAACACACATGTTTACGTGTAATGTTAATTTTTTCACGTATCGCCACAAAAGGGAAGACTTCGAACACGCATTGATCTCATCTGCCGGTGTTGATGGTGGAATAACGGGCAATGTTTGTCGAAAGTCACCTGACAATAAAATTGAAGCACCACCAAAAAGCCTTCGGTTTCCACGTAAATCTTGCATCGATTTAATGCTTCCAATGATTTTTTGTTTGCCATTGTACACTCATCCCATAGAATGACCGCTGCTTGTTACAAAACTTTTGCCATCGCTGAGTTTATGGATATGTTACAGGTTGGAGTTTCAACCACCTGTATATTGAATGGCAATTTTAAAGCTGAATGAGCTGTTCGTCTTCCATCCAATAAATTTGCAGCAATCCCAGAAGAAGCGGGTGCCAAAGCAATTTCCTGTTGCGATCAAATAGTTGCTAAAATCAATGAAATCACAAACGTTTTTCCGGTGCCGCCAGGTGTATCCAAAAAATATCATCCACCAGTTGTCATATATATCGTTTTGCTGATTGTTCAATTGGGTGATGTTGGATTGAACAAATGTACGTAAATCGTCACAATCCAATTGTTGTTCACGCTGCAACTTTCGATCAAATAAATCATGCATTGGACGATTAGGTGAAATCAAAGCTAGCTGCCCCAATGCTTTATTGGCAATCGCAAGACACATATCTTCAATTAATATCAAAGCTTCATTGTACATTTCCAATGTAATCAGCAAATCAGGATCCATTGCTCTACGACGAATCCGAATTAAAATATGTTCAGTCATGTAATCTTTATATTTATTCCACAATTCAATTGGATTCGATGGCATGCATGTTGATATTATAATCGAAAATAGAATTCGTATTTGCTGTGGATGATTTGAAATCAATTCATCATGAAGTGTTGCGTCCCAATGCGTGTCATCTTCTAACAAATGCAAGAGCTGACATGCTTCGCGATATGACTGTCAAAAATGACCGTGAACTGTTCTTAAATCCTGAAATGATTTTGGTCCTCGAACGTTTACCAACAACATTCGCAAATAGAAACATTCAGCATTGTTGGGGTGTACCGTATACATCCTGCCCAAGGCATCTGTTTGGAAAATACCTGGATGACCATCAACTGGTGTTCCTTGTTTACGCACTTGAAATTTTTTCGATGATGCATTCCAGGTGTAATATTTCGGTATATCAACATATATCAAATTTCTGGCAAATGTTTCGATTTCACACAATTGAAAAAAAGCAGTTAAAGTAGTTGCTGGTGGTTGTGCTGCTCTCTGCTGTACATTCTCAGTAGTGAAATAAACTCGTTGACCATTCTCCAGATGAAATGGCAAATGGACAACAACAGGATGTCCTTCGTGCAAAGGAAACGAAAAGATACGCCAAACTGCTTCAGTGCTGCTTATGTATCGCCCCATTTGATATTGAGTGATTTCATCATTTATATTTCCACCATCTACTCTAAAAACAGCCATATCACTTCCTTTAATTACATATTCACAAATGTATTTGATAGACTTTACTGAGTTAGAGTACTCAACATTTATGTGAGCCTAAAAAACTTTTGACAGTATCGGTGAATATGGCATGACCCAACGATTGATTGTCAACTTCGATGTCTTGGTTGCGCACTCTAATTATCGCCGTTTTACCATTATTTTCAAATTATCGACGTCGATACAATGGATATCCGTAATTGGCTGTTATGGTATCGGAAATTAATGCTCTCGGATACCGCTTTGAACATTTCATACATTTCATGATCATACATGGTGAATTCATATTTATTTCACAGCATGGACCGTGAATCACGTTTTTTGTTACCACTTTGAATAATTCTGTATCATGGTTTGATATGGTATTTCGGCTGATATGACGCTATCAATCTCGTTCGGTGTTATTTTACGTATCAGCCATATCAATATGTTTGCGTGTGGCAAACCTATTTTTGCCTTTCAATCGAGTACATCCAACATTGTACCTTCCCAAAAACGCTTAATTTCACAATTAATCGCAATGAGTGCAATGTAGTTTCAAATGCCGGCAATTTCACTTTGCCATTAGCACAACACATGCCAGCCGTTTCACCCAGAAACTTAGCTGCTTCACAATGTGGACATGTCGCACTCATTAATCCAATATATCCATGCATACTGTAATCAATTTGTGGATCGTAATTAAAAGCAACACGATACATATTTTCTAGAACACGACGTCGTATTTGTCTTGGTCGTGTTGGATTTCTTTGCCGCTGTGGCTCTACAGATCTATTTCGTGCATATCGTTCACGTCGTATTTCATTTTGTTGTGACAGGTCATCAATACTTTGCGCTCTTCTTTGAAGTAACATCCCGTTAGCACTACGCGTACGTCGACCGACATTTTGACGTCTGGCTGGAGGCATTTTCTTTAAGAGAAAGGAAAAAAATTCATGAAAACTCTGAACAATTGCGTGGTGGCAACGGCGCGCACCCACGTAATTGCAAAAGGATATGAGTTTAGGCCAAAAGGGGAGAAAATAAAAACACCAAAAGTTTCGTGTTAATAAAAAGGAATTACGAATGGATTGTTTTATTAACCGTATAAAAATACAACAAGTGTTAAGAAATGATTTAACAATTGTTGTGGAAAATGGTATATAGGTAATAATAATTTTGAAAATTTGCACTTACGTGAACGTGAGATTATGTGTACCTTTGCTGGCTGCTGGATTCAAAGAGGACGAGCCTCTTTGCGACATGAGCCCATAAACCCACGATACAGCTCCTTCGTTGGGTTTCCCGGCAAAAAATTTGCTGTACCGCGGGCTCACAGCATTAAAAATCTAAGATACATACGTACTACCACTCACACATGCCTGTGTGTATTAATGACCACAAGCATATGTGGGTGGTAGTAAACTTAGGAAAATAACAACAGAAAATTATGTTACGTGGGGGGGGGGGGGGGAGATATATTAAGGTTTGTGGCCTAAACATACCGGCCCCTTGCCTAAGCAACAAAAAAAAAAATTAAAAAAAAGGAATGCCACGTGATCGCTCGTCCAGTAAGGTGCTGTAACGAAATAAGGCAGTGTAGATGCAGACTGCAAGCACTGCACGCCAGATGGTTGACCTCACGTTTCGCTCTCCTGTGGAGAAAGAGAAGAAGTTATTAAATATACGTACGTGGTTTTGAATTCCGTGCATATTTATTTAAATGTATATAAGATGGCGCATGTATGAGGCGTGAAGTTCGGATATTTATTTTTGGCAGACTCCCGAGACCACCCACCCGAACACGGTCGGTTGGGTTAGGAGACCGCCAACTGTCGATGCCGGTGTACGGCTCACCATCATTTCGGCGTAAATGTCAGCGCCAAGTGTAAGCCGTAGAATTGCGGATCCGCCAGCCGCATGAATTCAAAGGGCGCGGCAATCTTGGGGTCCACTTTGGACGGTGGACTCAAGCGGTAATGGCTTTCGACGACGGCTGCTTGGGTTGTTATGCGCGTCGACGCCCCGAATTTGCCGCGCAGTATGAGGGTGCATTGTCCATGTCCTTGGCTCTCCAATTGTAAGTCGCGTACCAGCTCTGCATCGACGATCGGCGCCGCCAATTATTTTGATGGTTTCGAGCTTTCTTTACTTCCTCCACCCTTCGTTCGTGTTGCAACAGCGGTCGGAAACTGTGCATCCTATTCCTGCTCGTTGGTGGTCTCATTTTTGTTTTTTCTCGCTCTTCCTGCATTTTCGCTCTCTCTTCCTCCACCTGCTGAGCCCAGGACTTTGTCGGCCCCATTAGATGGATTGGCAACGTGTCATCGGAAGGGTTGTCGTCGCCAATGGTTGTTGCATCATCGCGTTCAGATTGACGCTCATCTAGATGGAGCGTGGTGTGGTGCTTTTGCTGTCACCGTTTGCAGCGATATTTGCTATTGCACTTGTCCACGCGGTGAAAGGGCGACAGATAATTTGGACAGTATTTGTGCAGCAGCGCGGCCCGCAACCTCTCCTCCGGTTTTTTCTGTATTCGGCACAGGGTCGAAGACTATGGTCCCTGTCACCGAGCTGGCACGCGACGTCGAAACGCTTTGCGCCTCCCTCTGACTTGGCCAATAAGGTTTGGTAACGGGTCATGATCTGAAAGAATATTGGTATCATTGGTCATGCCCAAATTGAGGTTGGCGGAATGTTGTTTGGGTGGCGTAAACAAAAAAAAAAAATACTTTATATTGCCATAAAATTTAATTGAAATAAAAAATTAAAGGCCATAAGTAAATACTTATGCGTGCAAAGAAACGAAGAAAAAACGGATTTAGCACGCAACCATGCAATGTGGCTGGTGCTTTAGCGCCTTTAGTACATTTTATAATCTGATTTATGTCCGTAGATGTCGCCGACGTATTTCTAAAATTTATTTTGGATTTGTGGTGAACTTTATTTTCACAACAATTGGCCTGCCACCACGCAGAACGGTTCACAACTTGGATGAAAGTGTATAAAACGCAATTGCCTTTTCACCATTCAACATTATTTTCGACGTGTATTGTCGATAATGTTGAAATTCGTGAGACTAAGTATTTCAAATCTCGACCAAATGATTGATGGGTAGAGATATGTATTGCGCGACATGTGTGGCGTGCAGCGCGTGTAATGCGCATTACGCATGAGGCCTACTGTCGCTGTTGCCATGCATTGACTGTCAGAAGTGAAGTGTAGACATTTGACATTTGCTAAAATTTTTCATTTCCTGAATAAAAAAAAAATTCATTGATTTAAAACACGCGGTGGTGGGTACATGACATACTCGTAGATGTTATCTGTTTTATTAATTAATTTTATGTTATTTTATTTTCAGATTTTCTTTTCATGGTTTTTTTTTTTCAATATCGAGGTGGCGCAATCGTTGATCTTACCATACAGATCAATGTTTATTTACAATGATACAGATAAATTAGCATAAGCAGCTGGAAGACAATCCGGCAGCCGTCGAAGCCCAAATCGTGTTTCAAGACAACAGCCACAAAAAATATAAACCCAATAAAAAGTGCTTTTCGTTACTACCTCGATTAAACAACCAAAGACTTCACAAAGTTCTTGGAAACCCATTTTCTAGCAAAAGGTGTGCCTTGCGTACAATCACCAAGCGTATTTTCATACAGAATATACCTAGCTAGTTTTTGGCAATCCGTGCATCAAAGAGCATGCAAAACGCGTTTACATAAACATCGTCGGAACAACATCTTGTTCTCAGTTAGAGTGCAAGTTTTATCTGCAAATATATGTTGTACTTGGGCGGCCACCGTGGTGTGATGGTAGCGTTCTCCGCCTATCACACCGTATGCCTTAGGTTCAACTCCCGGGCAAAGCAACATCAAAATTTTAGAAATAAGGTTTTTCAATTAGAAGAAAAATTTTCTATGCGGGGTCGCCCCTCGGCAGTGACTGGCAAGCGCTACGAGTGTATTTCTGCCATGAAAAGCTCTCAACGAAAACTCATCTGCCTTGCAAATGCCGTTCGGAGTCGGCATAAAACATGTAGGTCCCGTCCGGCCAATTTGTGGGGAAAATCAAGAGGAGCACGACGCAAATTGGAAGAGAAGCTCGGCCTTAGATCTCTTCGGAGGTTATCGCGCCTTACATTTATTTTTTTTTATTTTTTTATATGTCGTACCGATTCTTCGGTGATCTTCATCTCACGTCATTCTGCCTTTCATTGGTGTCCTCGTTGTATCATTCCCATACAACTATTGTTAGTAATGAACGCATCATGCCGAACTTTGTTTACGCATGGTCAGAGAACCAGACGACGTCGATATTTTAACACGGTAACGACGCCTCTCATGGCGTCCAAATCATGTATAAGCTGAATTTTGAAGGATGATGGCGAGACACGGTTGTGCGTGAAAAGCATAAACAAATCCCCCAAGTTTTGTGTTTTGGAGAAAATTCAGGTGAGGTCGTATGCGTAAATTTCAACAACCTTTGGTTAATCCCTTTAAATATGTAAAAATTGTTATGTTTTTCACAACTACGCAAATGGCGCCATTGCAGTCACGTAATTTGCTTGCGCGGAGAAATTTTGATGTGAATGATGTTAACGCGAAGGATTTGGTTTTTTCGAGTCAATCTTCCTTAAATGGAAGTGTAAATGGACGCATATGCACGTATTTGCTATATGTGTATGTATGTTTGATATAGTTGCAATATACATTTCAAAATACCAGAAATGCTAGGAATGAAACAGTAAAACCCAGGCGTGTGAAGTTTTATTAATAAATAAAGTAAAGCATAGTGATTTGAGTTTAGTAGATAACAAAGCAAATCGGTGTATGCTAAAATTCGTTTAAAAGAGATAGTGTCCACTTTTTTAGTAGTGTCAGAGTAAGATACGATTACACTGCTTGCTCATCAAGTCCAATTGTACCCTAAAATGCATTAGTATCCGCAGGTATATGTACGCATAGCAATAAAAAAAAAATGATACAATGAATTGAATCATGATCCAAGTATATAATTTGTAATAAATAAAGACACAAACGATTACGACTGTCGAATAAGTAACTCTTTGTACTTGCGTTTCATTAGAGTATCAAGAAAAATCAATGGAGGACATAACGCCTCTCACAAATCTTGAACCGTTGTAAATACCTAATCAGTGAATTGTTCCTATCAGTTTCCTAATATCACAAGTTAAATGTTGGTTCCGATGTTACTGGCTGTGAAGACCGGCAATTATCTCGTGCAGATTTTCGAAGTTCTCCTTGATAATACATCAGTAAATGTTCAAAGCGATGAAAGCGTTTGTAGCAATTCAAATGAAGGTATGATTTTGGAGGTACAACTGGAGCGTTAAACACTGGAATGACTGTTGTGGCATGTCTCTACACAACGGTTGGGTTTTTTTGTTTGCTTTAAGTATGAAGAAAATGTCAAAGGCAGTGTTACACTCAATTTGCCACCAGATCAGTTACTTTCGCAGTTGGTTCGCATATTCATGGCTATAGCAATCCTTTTATCATACACTCTTCAATTCAATGTACCTGTAAATAGTGTTGACTCCTTCCCTCGCAATCAGTTTGTGGATCACAGCAGTGAGCGCTGTAAGCAGCTCAGCACTAGCGTTAATTGCACCATGAATTATGGTTATAATGAAATTCTATCCAGTGGGTTTGAGCAAGTATAATTGGATATTGTGGAAGGATATTGCTATTCTACTATTTGGCTTATGTGGTTTTTTCTTTGACACTTGCGCCAAGTTTAGAGCAAGTTCTTAACCCAGATCCCAGATATAAATGAGTAAATTTCTTGTAAGCGCAACAAAGGTATGTAAGTAAAATAATTTGAGAACCCGCTGTGTATGTATAAATAATGCATGCATGCCGTACATCAATCATTCCAACTTCAGGTTTGAAGCTGCTTTATTTCGATACGTTGATTTGATTTGCTACCGTTCATCATGCTGAAATAAAACCATACAGGTGCAATCAGATGCTACAACAAGAATTTGACGGCCCTCATAATCCGGTGATGATTTTCAAAGTAGTAGGAGGGAAAATTGCTCGGATATTTAAATGGCATAACATTTTCCTCGCCTTTATTAGTAGTTGGTTGTAAAGACTTCTTTAAATTATTTATATCATCATCACAATCCATTTCAATGTCCTCATGTATATTAAAACCCAAATCAGTATCTTAAGCGTTTTACAAAAAGGTTTTCGCAAAGCATTAGATTCTAAACGACATAACGCAATGCTATTATGATGAGTAGTATCCATTATCATCACACTCAGTCTAGAGTAAACGGGTCCTGTACTGGCGGCTTGAGGTTCTGCTGCCCACAGACCCACACTCAAATGTAACTTTCTCAGCGCTATTAAAGCCGCACTGATTAAGTATACATTTATACAAGTCAGCAGTTTTAAAGTATGCCCATTCACCGGAAGGAATCACAATTGAATTCTACGGTTTTCCACTCAAAACTGGTGGATCATCAGATGGTACAAACTTCTGACCTGACAGTCTATTAATACTACTTGATCCATTATTTTTGGATCATCTAGGGGTGGCTGAGATTTTAGTTTTAAACACTCGCTGTATCGTTATCAATAGAAAAATTAGTATAATTTGACCGATTTCCCGTACGAATATATTTCTTAATATGTTATTTGGGATAGAGGAATGTGGACTATTAAAGTACATTTTCCTTGTCGTTGGGCGGAAGTAGTACCAGTTTCGCGATTGGTCTGGTAATTTGTCCCTTAATTGTATTGACGTCAACAACACGTACACGGTTATCGGAACCTGGGTGTGTGTTGACGATTCTCCCCATTATCCACTCGTTTGGTTGTAGGTTATCCTCTTTTGTGACGACTAGGTCCCCGGGTTTTAAGTTGGATTGTGGATGTTTCCATTTATACCGTTTCTGGATCTCGGTGAGATATTCCGATTTCCATCTTTTGCAAAAGGTTTGATGAAGGGCTTTCATCTTTTGCCATCGGTTTACGATTGAGGCAGGGGTTTCACTACAATCGAGTTCAGGTGGAGCTAAAAGATGCCCACCTACGAGAAAGTGGCCTGGAGTAAGCGGCTCCAGGTCGGAAGGGTCGTTGGATGAGGGACTGAGGAGCCTAGAGTTGAGGCAGGCCTCAATTCGACATAAGAGGGTAGTAAACTCCTCAAGAGTATATTTATGATCGATCGCGATCTTTTTAAAAATGGGTCTTAAAAATTTTTACCCCCGCTTCCCACAAACCTTCCATATGAGGAGCGCTTGGCGGTATAAAATGCCATTATAAAATGTGATGGCTATATTTATTCAATGTTCCGTCCCTTGCTTCACGCAGAAATGCTTTAAAATCGGATCGTAAAGATTGCGACAAAGTTAGTACCATTGTCGGAGTAAACGTTTTTCGGGCAGCCTCGTCTGGATACAAATCTGGCGAAGGCAGCTACGAAGGACCCGTTACTAAGGTCGTTTGTCGCTTCTAGATGGATGGCTTTCGTCGAAAAGCAGACGAACAGACAAACATATCCTTTTGAAATTCAGCATCCCCTCCCTCGGCAGGGTTTTATATCGAATGGTCCCTCGAAATCTACTACAGTGTTGGTAAGGCCCTAGTAAAGGTGGTGCGCTCTTTCGGAAGGATCCCCATAAGTTGTGGATAACAGACCGTATCATGATAATAACGCGTGGGATCCAGTACTGATTGCGGATATGACGTAGCATCAGCTGGTTCCCTCCATGCAGGGTGGTCTAATGGCAGGATTGAACTATAAGTCTGGATAACCTGCAAGTGTAAGGAAGGATAATGGGATGACTTTCGTTATAGGACATGTCTTTGGATGCCCCAGTCCGCCCCCAGTTCGAATGATGCGTTCTTGGTCTATATATGGGTCCAGGGGTAAAATCTCACTCTTACCATTTATTGGCTTTCCTGACTTCAAATTTGCGTACTCTTCTTGATAATGTTGCCTTTGGCATATTGTGATCAATATTTGTGTTGTTTTTTCTATTTCGTCCGGGGCTATCGAATGAGAATCCCTTTTAAAGGAGGCTTTAGTTGTTGGGTGTGTATTCTGGAAAAACCGAAGAATATAGGAGATCACCAGCAAAGCCCTTGGTAGATCGGAAAACCTATACAGAATATCAAAGTTATTTTCGACCGATGTTGCATGAACTTTCACCCTCTTTTCTTCGATATTTGTGTTATAATGCTCTTCTTGTGTTGGCCAATTTTCGTTGTCTTCTTGTAACCAAGAAGGTCCCTGCCACCACAAAGAATTGTCGATTAAATTCGAGGCGAGGAGGCCTCTGCTCGCCAAATCTGCAGGATTTGACGCGGAGTCTACGTGCCGCCATACCTTGTCTCCTACTTTGTCGATGATTTTAGTTATTCGATGTGCCACGAACGTTGACCACGAACATGGTGGCTTTCGGATCCATGCCAGTACTATAGTCGAGTCTGTCCAAAGGTTTACTTTAATATTGGAAAGTTGCATATTTTCTATGGCCGAATCTTTAATTTCTGCAAGTAGGACTGCGCCGCAGAGTTCCAGTCGTGGCAATGATATGGTTCTGACCGGGGCTATTATCGTTTTGGCCATCAACACTTTGGTGAAGACTTGATCCTTTGTTTGTACCCTCAGGAAAACAGTGGCGGTATATGCTTTTTCCGAAGCATCGCTGAATCCATGTATTTCGACGCTGTCCTTTGGGGTAAAATGAACCCATCGCGGTATGCGGATATCGTTGATTTTTCCGTGTTCTTGCATAAATGCGGTCCAACCATCTAGAGTAGTTTGTGATACTTCTTCTTCCAGCCAAATATTTTGCATTATAATCTTGGCTACAATTATCACTGGTGCCAGCCAATAGGGTCGAACAGCTTCGCAATCGCAGAAAGTATAGCCCTTTTTGTGATGGCATCGCTGTTTTCAAAAGGTTTAGCAGTAAAATAGAATAGGTCGGAATGCGCGTTCCACTTAATGCCTAGAGCTTTAACCATACTAGTATCTTCAAACTCTAGGAAGTTCTCTGTTAATAAATGCTGCTTCGGTATACTCTGCAGAATTTTCTTGCAGTTGGACGTCCATTTTCGTAATGGGAAACCTGCCGATTGCAATGCCGATGATATCTGATCCCTTGCCCTTATCGCAGTTTCGATGCTGTGTGCATACAATTTCGCAAGATATCTGCTGCCCTTGGATGCGAGGTCTCCACGTCATCAGCCAGTTGGTGTAGTGTCCGAATCGCAAGGTACGTAGCACAATTAACCCCAAAAGTTACCGTTTTCAATTCGTAAATATTAATTGGGTTTTTGGGGCGTTTGCGAAATATGATTCGCTGGTATTTTGTTTGATTTTCATTAACCCATATTTGGCGGTATATTTTTTCTATGTCGCTGTTAAATACGTATTTGAACAGCCGCCGACGTAGTATAAGGATTGTTAGGTCGGACTGAAGAATCGGACCTGGATATAAGGCATCATTTAGACTTTTGCCATTAGTGGTAGGGCAAGATGCATTAAATACGACTCTGACCTATGTTGTTGTACTTCCCTCCTTTATAACAGCATGGTGAATAAGGAAGTAACAGTCATTTGAGTCTGGCGGGATATTACTGACTTGTTTCATATGCCCTAAGGTTCCATATTCAGATACAACTCTGTTGTATTCTGTTTGTAGGTCGGGATTTTTAGCTATTCGTGTCTCATTGCGATAAAGGTGAGAGCACCCACTACGTATTTGCCATCGTTGTTCCGAACTGTTGTGGATTTGTATAGCTCCTCGCAGTAAGTGTCATCTTTGTTGATGCTCCTCTTCTTTGGAATTTCCTCTATCTCCCAAAAAGCCGCCAGTTGTTTATCTAAAGTGACCTCGTTGAAATATGAAACTAGGGTTTTATTTGTATCAACCGCATCTGTCCGGCCTGTCAAAATCCACCCGAACACCGTTTCCTGTACTATAAATGTGTTTAGTACATCTTTCCTTATGCCGCCTAACATAATTTGGGGTATATGCCTCCGCCCAGAATTAGATCGACTGGGTCATTGACAAAGAATCGTTTTTCAGCCAGTACTAAGTCAGGGAATGCTTGCCTAGTCATTGCGTTTATTTGGCAAGTTTGAAGATTCCCTTTCAATTGTGGTAAAACCAGCATGATCGTATTGATCTCGATTAATGGGTCGGTTGGTGGCCGCAGTTGTATGTTGCACGCTTCTTTTACTTGTGAAGACATTGTATTATTGATGCCCGAAACTTGGGCATGCAGGTGTTTGAATGGCAGATTAATTCTGCGCTTTAGTTTCTCGGTAATGAATGAACATTCAGATACCTATTCTATTAGGGCTCTCGCGGAATAGTCAACACCATTAAAATGAATATTAACCTGAGCTGTCCCTAGAAATAGTCTTAAATGACATGTGGCACAGTTCATTTGACTGGTGCACTTTGTTACCGAATGGCCAGCAGAAAGGCAGTTTATACACCCACGGCTGTTCTTAATTTTTTCAAACCGTTTATTGGGTGTTAAACGTATGAAATTTTCACACTTTGAAATTCGATGTGCAGGACTTTGCACATCTAAAACGTAGGTTTGGCTACACTTGCACTTGCCTGATAGGACCCTAATTTTTTAGCAATTGTGTCTGTTGTCGAACGAGATACTTGTGGCTTTGAGGTTTTGCAAACTGTATCCCCCCTCAGATCTGTCACGGTTTCTAGGGTTTGGAAACGATTGGATAAGAATCTATCCATATCAGCCCATTTTGAAATTTCCGTTTTGTTTTCAATGGTTTGCTCCCAGAGTGCCAGTGTGGTTTCTGGCAGTTTTGTGGAACATAGGTATGTTATAATTGCATCCCAGTTTGATATGTCTATATGATGACATTGGAGCGCCGAGATGCAATTATTTATTTCACGTTGCAGTTTCTTTATAGAGCTACCGCATTCTCCCTCAACTGCTTTCAAACTAAAAAGAATTTTTAATTGGGCGTTTACTAAGATACGTTTATTTTCGTATCTGTCACAAAGATTTTTCCACGCTGTTTCGAAACCGTCTTTTGTTAAAAGACATCGCCAACTATCTCTTTGACCTCACCTTGAGCCTTTAGTTTAAGTAATATAATTTTTCTACTGCTTCGAGGTTTTTGTTACGTATATATATAGCAGTGAACATGTCTCTAAACGAAGGCCAAGAAAGGTAATCTCCTTTGAAAACGTCCGTATCACACGGTGGCAGGCGTACGCGATATTCCCCATCTCCTGAGCTTTCTTCTTTCTTTTCAGCTTTCTCAAGTTTTTCCGAAAGTTCACCCATCGCTGCCTGGCACTTGAGAAAGTTGAAGTATGTAACTTTATGCTTCTTTTTAATGGCCGACTGCTCTTTTGCCTCGAGTTCTGAGGAGCTCAAGAGTTCTTCATATGTCTGCTTCGCCTTCTCCCATAGCGATTTCAACTCCTCCTTTTGGACTAAGAGGGTGTGTTTTGTATGGTCTGAAGGGGACATGTCATTATAATCATTTTCAAACTCTGTCA
Source organism: Eurosta solidaginis (assembly GCF_040869045.1). NCBI lineage: Eukaryota > Metazoa > Arthropoda > Insecta > Diptera > Tephritidae > Eurosta > Eurosta solidaginis. Next base: position 200,058,571 of record NC_090324.1, read on the forward strand.
CTGCTTCTGCTTGGCGTATATATGTATCCATTATATCAGAAAATTTATTGAAATATTAATTAATTAATTGCCTTTGCAGAGAGTATTAAGTGAAAATAAACTGTAACGAAGGACTGTGTTCGAGAGAGATTTCTCGAGGAAGTGGCCTCGAAGCATGCGAGAAAGCAAGGAATTAATTTAAAGAATGTACAATTTCGTGGTGGCAACGGCGCGCACCCACGTAATTGTTAAAAGAATGCTCTAATGCAGATGTGCCAATGACTTGCGTAAGCCAATAAGTACTGGCTAGTGAAAAAGTGGTGTTAGTGCAACAATATTGTTACGAATTTGCTGCAAATCCTCTTATTTGCCCTTTTGCTAGGTTCGTATCGCTAAACTGTTGAATAAATAACTCCAATATTGAATAATGGAAAAATGGCCTTTATTAAAGTACTTCACAATAACACTTATACCTTTTATTTAGCTGGCTTAATAACCAAACTGATAGATGACTTTCAAAATAATACTGCTATTGCTCGCTAGATATCATCTTAATCGAAACTGCTTGACAACTCAAATCAAACTAAATTACAGCGCCTCTACATCTGTCGCCTTTTATACCCTTTGATTTAACATTCGCATCTTCTAGTCGCTTCTAGAATATACTAGTCCAGCAGCTCTCAAACTTCTCAACTGTAGCTACAATTGCACAATTTTATAGCTTTTCTTATTGCATACTTATAGGAGTATCTCAGATATATGCATGTATTTGTGCATTGACTCTCCGCTGCTCGTATACGTACATGGTACATATATGTAGACGCAGTTATTGTTTCGTTTATGTAGATACATGATGATTGAATTATTGATGTGCATTCACGTCACTGCTTAGCATCGGCTTAGAGCTGCCAGCACTTCTTAGTTTTGCTAATATTCGTAACACTGCCCTCCACCTAAGTCTGATCGTCCCGATCAGACAAATCTCTCGATCTAAACGCTGCTAGCATCGCCAAATGTACCACTCTTCTACTCCGTGGTTTCTCAATGCTTTGTATGCGGTAGATGGTATCACTGATCTTCTTCACAACCTTGTACGGGTCTTCCCAACTGCACCGAAATTTGGATGGAACACCTTTCCGCCGGTGAGGGTTGTATAACAGTACTAAATCTCCCGCCAAGAAACCTTTCGAATTATTGTTCTCATGGTACCTGTGTTTCATCGTACTACTCAATACCCTGGTTCGTTCCTTCACACTCTGTTGTTTGGCCGATGAACTACTTCGTACAGCTTGCGCTGGACGGATTTGCTTTGCATAATCAGTATCGTTCCCACGTTTCCCCACAGTAGTGCGCTCTGGCTTGAAACTACCCTCGCATTCTTTCTCGGAAATTCGTTGCTTCGTTTTCCTGCGTCTCTTAGGTTTTGTCAATGCCAGTGTTTCTCTCGCAGGTACTTTTGATTTTGATTTATTTTGCCCATTCGATCTATCAACCTTTGCCTTTGACTTTCGTGGTCTTTGTCGAGACTTTTCCACCAGTACCCGACTACTGCTGAACCCTTTTTCCAAACTAAAGTTAAGTGGTATGTCCTGGTTCTTATAGCGAATAATTTTTCTCCGCATATCGATCCTGAGATCATGGTCAACCAAGAAGTCCACTCCCAATATGACTTCACCAACGATCTCCGCTACCACGAATTTGTGTAGAGCGATGACTTTTCCAATTAATACCTCACATACCACTTCGCCTTGGACTTGATTATACTCGCCTGTGACCGTACGCAACCTTGCTCCAGGTAATGACTTTACTCTCCTGTAGACCAAATCAGATCGAACAAGGGCAGAGATGCCCCCGTATCTACAGTCAGTACACGCTCTTTACCATCCACATTCCCTCTGATGGTAAGACTGCTTGATTTCCTTCCAATATGCGACACAGATATCACAGGACATTCAATAGCCGGGGCAAGTTTTCATTCTTTACATCCGACACGCTCTTGCTCATTTCCGCCAGCTTTGCGTTTACGGCCACCCACATTGTTGGAACTATTAGGACCAAGATCGCAGTGACGTGCAATGTGACCTGGGTTGTCGCACTTGAAACATTTAATAACTCCGGCATTCTTCTGTTGAGATCCCTTCAGTGATTCCAAAATTGTATCTACCCCCTCTGGCCTTTCCACATCCACACGATGAGCTTTGTACGCTGGCTTACTCAAAAGTGAGGCTGTTTTCTGAGTCAGTGCATGCGATACCGTTTCAGCAAATGTAAATTTTGGATTCGCATATGTAGCCCGCTTCGTTTCCACATCTCGTATGCCATTTATGAAACCCTGGATTTTTACCCTTTCAGTGTATTCCACGGGTGCGTCCGCATTTGCATGATGAGCCAATCTTTCAATATCTGAAGGAAACTCCTGCAATGCCTCATTCGCTTTTTGGTAGCGGTTTTGCAACTCAATTTGGAATATCTGTTTTCATAACGTCGTTCTACAGCAGCCATCAATGCTTCATAATTGTTCCGCTCTCCTTCGGGAATCGTCTGTAGGATTTCCGCTGCTGGCCCCTTCAATGCCACGAACAGTGCAGCAACTTTATCTTCCGCATTCCAGTTGTTCACTGCTGCGGTCTTATCAAACTGTAGCTTGAAGACCTGGAAAGGAACAGAACCGTGTTGTTGTTGTTGTTGTAGCAATGCTCGCCCCACCTAATAGCCGCGACCGATCACAAATTGTCATCAATAACCTCTAACGGGAGTCCAAGGAAACTTGCCGTTTCAACAGGGGTGGACCATAAGGAAAGGGGTGTTAGAGGCGTTGGTTCCACATTACAATTGAAGAGATGGTTGGTGTCATGTGGGGACACATTGCAACCGGGGCATACATTTTGTATGTCGGGGTTGATTCTGGATAGGTAAGAGTTTAACCTGTTACAGTATCCAGAACGAAGTTGAGCAAGAGTGACACGCGTTTCCCTGGGGAGTATGCGTTCCTCTTCCGCAAGTTTTGGATAATTTTCGTTAAGTACTGGATTAACCGGGCAATTCCCGGCATAAAGGTCCGACGCCTGTTTATGGAGTTCACCAAGGACCTGCTTGTGTTTTTTCACTTCATACGGCTGGGTTCTCAGGTGCCGTATTTCCTCAAAATGCTTACGGAGATGACTCCTTAAGCCCCTAGGCGGTGCTGGTTCATCAATCAGATGTCTGTTGGGATGCCCAGGTTTCTGGGTATTCAACAGAAACTGTTTGGTCAGCATCTCATTTCTCTCCCTGATGGGGAGTCTTCTCGCCTCATTATGCAGATGGTGTTCTGGGGACATAAGAAGACAGCCCGTGGCGATTCTGAGAGCAGTATTTTGGCAGGCTTGTAGTTTCTTCCAGTGGGTGATTTTTAGGCTTGGCGACCATATGGGTGACGCGTAGCACGTAATCGGCTGGCTAATTGCTTTGTATGTAGTCATGAGCGTTTCTTTATCTTTTCCCCAAGTACTGCTAGCGAGGGATTTGAGGATTTTGTTACGGCTCTGAATTCTCGGAAAAATTGCGGCTGCGTGCTCACCAAAATGTAGATCCTGATCAAACGTCACACCCAAGATTTTGGGGTGTCGGACAGTCGGTAGCGTAGTGCCATCGACGTGGATGTTCAAAATGGTCGACATTTGGGGCGTCCATGTTGTAAATAAGGTCGCGGAAGATTTAGTCGGTGATAATGCCAGGTTTCGCGAGGCGAAAAAACTGGAGAGATCAGGGAGGTAGCCGTTTATTTTATTGCATAGCGCATCGATCTTTGGGCCTGGGCCTGTGGCCATTATTGTGCAGTCATCGGCGTAGGAAACGATTGTGACTCCTTCCGGTGGTGAAGGTAGCTTAGATATGTAGAAATTAAACAAAAGTGGGGAAAGGACACCACCCTGTGGCACCCCCTGTTTAATTCTCCTTGGTTTTGATGTTTCGTTTCTAAATTGCACCGATGCCTGCCGACCACCCAGATAATTTGCGGTCCACCTTTTAAGACATGGGGGAAGGGTAGACCCTTCCAGTTCCTGCAGTAACGAGCCATGGTTGACCGTATCAAAAGCTTTTGATAGGTCTAGCGCTACGAGTACTGTTCTATGGTGGGGGTATTGATTCAAACCCCAATTTATCTGGGTGCTAATGGCATTTAGCGCAGTGGTAGTACTATGGAGTTTTCTGAAGCCATGCTGATGAGGGGCTAGCTGCAAATTTGATTGGAAATAAGGGAGCAAAATGGCTTCAAGCATCTTTGCTACTGGCGATAGGAGAGATATCGGACGATACGACTCACCCATGTTAGCTGGTTTCCCAGGCTTTAATAGCGGGACCACCCTGGCCATTTTCCATTTCTCAGGTATGACAAAGGTGGAAAGAGACAGATTGAAGACATGCGCCAAATATTTGAACCCCTCTTTCCCTAGGTTTTTAAGCATCGGCATGGCTATGCCGTCTGGGCCCACTGCTTTGGATGGGCTAGCACGACCAATGGCGTCCTCAACCTCTTTAGCGGTGATGGTGATTGGTGACGCGCTGAATTTGTGATTATGTGCGCGTCTATTGGCTCTCCGTCTATCTCTGTCGACCGTAGGATGCGTTATATATTGTCGGCAGAAAGCGCTCGCGCATTTTTTCGCGTCCGACAGCACTTTGTCGCCAAAGGCGATGGAAACTTTGTCTTTGTGCTTAGTCGGATTCGATAGGGACTTTACGGTGGACCAAAGTTTACCCGCACCAGTGGAGAGGTTACAACCTCTTAGGTGCTCCTCCCATTTCGCCCGCTTGTGTTCATCTACAAGCAATCTGATGCGTTTGTTTATATCCCTTATTTGGGGGTCGCCTGGGTCAAGCTGTCTTATAAGGTCACGTTCTCTCGCTAAGTTTGCGGCCTCCGCCTGGAAGTGGGCCGGATTTCGGGAATTCTCCCGGCGGGAATGAAATGTGCCGAGGCGGATTTAATGACCTTACGGAAGGCACGCTCCCCTTGGCGGGCATCAGTCGGGATAGGGAGGGCAGCTAGGCGGCTGTCTGTAAAGGATTTATATTCTTCCCACTTTCCCTTTTGAAGTTTATGAAAGTGCGTTTTTCAGTGACGATGAAGTCGGCGTTACGCTCAAGCGAAATAAGTATGGGCAGGTGGTCGGATGCCAATGTTACCATCGGCTGCCAATTGACACAGTTTACGAGTTCTGCGCTCACGATTGAGATATCTGGCGAGCTGTGACAGCTTCCTACCATACGTGTGGGGGCGTCTCCGTTTATTGTGCAGAACGTCGTTTCTTCTATTTGATCCGCCAACATCTCACCCCTACTGTCCGCCCGCAAGTTTGAATGCCATAGATCATGATGGGCATTGAAATCAACTAAGATAATGCGATTGTTGCCAGCGAGTAAGGCCCTGATATTAGGGCGGTATCCACTGGGGCAACAGGTGGCAGGAGGGATGTAGGTGTTGATGATTTCTAGGTTTGCATCGCCTGACCGGACAGATAGGCCTTGCCGTTCTAAGACATTGTCCCTGCGGTCGATGCAAGGATCAAATATACAATATTGCATAGAGTGGTGTATGATAAACGCGAGACCGCCTCCATTTCCGCTCTCGCGGTCTTTCCTGTGGACGTTATACCCAGAGCAGGTCTGCAATGCAGATCTTGCTGTAAGTTTAGTCTCTTGAATCGCAGCAATGCGGATGTTGTGCCGCTTCATGAAATCGACTATCTCCGTAATCTTCCCAGTTAGTCCATTACAGTTTAACTGCAGAATTCTGAAGTGCATAAGGGGAGACGTCGCCACTCTGGGGGTAAGTGACGGGTGACTACACCTGGGTTGGGGAAGGCCAGGACGCAATTGCTGTTGTGGCCCTAGGACTGGGCGTCCTTGGGCAAGCATTGGGGTACCCGGATGATTTGGGCTTGTGACCTGGCAACATGGCGCGATGAAACCCGTCGGGGGGTTGCCGTCGCGGAGACCAGAACATCTAGGGAAGTGGCACCACCCAAGGCAGGAGCTGCATTGGGCGGATGTCGCAAACATATATATTCTGTGCTGGCAAACGGTGCAAACGGAGGTAGGGACTAAGAGTCTGTTTCCCTGATCTACGCGATTTCTGCCGGAAAAGAGGGGGGGGGGGGGGGAAGACGGGGGCAGGGGCTGTTGCTCAGCATTGCTTCCGACTCTAATACGAAGATTGTAGTTATGAGTGGTAGCAACTGTTTGAGTTGTTGGCGCCGTGGGGCGCGAGCAGCAGCGGGTACTTGTTGTGGCTTGCTGAGCAGCGGGGCTGCTGGAAGGTAGTGGGGGGGGGGGGGGGGGGGGGCGCTTAGACGTAGACTACGGGACGCCCTTGGGCGTGAACAGCAAGGAGCCACAAAAGATTTATAAAAGTTACGTGGACGTCGGGTTTTGGGATCCAGCCCAGAACAACCTGTCCGATGCAACCATCCCTTGCACGAGACACACTGAACAGAGTATGACCGTCCTAAAAAGATTCTTTTCCGGCAGATGCAGCAAAACCATTTCTCGGGACCGGGGTCAGGAGACGGACCCGGATTGGATTCGATGCCTTCCCGGAATAAGAGAATATGGAGCAGTCCTGCTGCAAGGAGCTGCTGGGAGGATGACAATTTGTGGGAGGGACGAAACAAATTAGATGGGGTCACACTGAAATGACAGTCCTTAGTCGGGAAAAATCCCGAGTCGCTCCGGTACATAGAACCGACTGCCTTGGGAAGAGGGAACAGAACCGTCAAAAGATGGAGTTTTTACCTTCGTATTACTCGCTGAAGCAGCCGGCCGATTAAGTTGCAATTCCTGTATACGACCTCTCAACGCATCCACCTCTGCCTCGAATTTTTCTTCAAACTGCATTATTTTTTCTTCCATGCGCGCTTCGAGTTTTGATGATATACGCGCCTCTTGTGCTTCTAGTTGTACTGTTATGCGTGTCTCTTGTTCTTTCAGTTGGGTTGCCATATATGTCTTTTGTTCTTCCAGCTGTGATGGCATATTTGTGGATATTTGTGATGACATTTCTGTTATACGTGCCTCTTGTGCTTCAATCTTCGATGTTATTCGTGTCTCTTGGGATTCCATCTGTGATGACATTGTCGATGTTTGAGCAGATATTGCAGCCAATATCATGTTCAGGTCTGTGTTCGCCATTGTCTGCGGTGTTTCTTCCATTTTTGTTATTTCCTCGCCATCTAGATGAAAGTCATACTCTTCAACATCAATTCCTTCTGCTTCCATTGCCTCTCGTAGCCGTGCCTGAAGTTCAAGTTTATCGCCACTTGTATTGAATCCACGGCTCTTCAACTCCTTCTTTAGTTGCTGGATCTTCAATTCACTGAACTTTGCCATGTCCTTGTTGTCCTGTGGAATTTATTCAACAATTCCTCTTCTGACACCAATTGTTACGAATTTGCTGCAAATCCTCTTATTTGCCCTTTTGCTAGGTTCGTATCGCTAAACTGTTGAATAAATAACTCCAATACTGAATAATGGAAAAATGGTCTTTATTAAAGTACTTCACAATAACACTTATACTTTTTATTTAGCTGGCTTAATAACCAAACTGATAGCTGACTTTCAAAATAATACTGCTATTGCTCGCTAGATATCGTCTTAATCGAAACTGCTTGACAACTCAAATCAAACTGAATTACAGCGCCTCTACATCTGTCGCTTTTTTATACTCTTTGATTTAACATTCGCATCTTCTAGTCGCTTCCAGAATCTAATAGTCCAGCAGCTCTCAAACTTCTCAGCTGTAACTACAATTGCACAATTTTATAGTTTTTCTCATTGCATACTTATAGGAGTATCTCAGATATATGCATGTATTTGTGCATTGACTCTCCGCTGCTTGTATACGTACATGGTACATATATGTAGACGCAGTTATTGTTTCGTTTATGTAGATACATGATGATTGAATTATTGATGTGCATTCACGTCACTGCTTAGCATCGGCTTAGAGCAGCCAACACTCCTGAGTTTTGCTAATATTCGTAACAATATATATTAACGCTCGTTATGGACTTTTAGAGAGCCTAACCAAGGACTGTGTTAAGACTTTAAAGTGATTAGTGTCTTTATATCACCAAAATAGATCAGTCAAAACTGATTTGTGTATTGCCGCAAGTGAGAATAATAAATTCTTCAATTTTTTGTTTTAAAAATTGTATGAGAACTAAGCCTATTGGCCACCCAAACAACAACAACAATATGTGTGTATGAAACTAAGTGCACTTTGTGCTATAGCAACAAACTAAATTGCAAACGTATTGCCCGTGTAAATAAGTGCAAGTGATTTGTATGTGAGAAAAAATTTTATTTAATTAAATGTGCCCCTAAATTAAATTTACAGGTTTCTGAATTAGTAACCTTAACAAATCGAATTTTTGTGCTGTGGATTAAATAAATTTTTTTCAGATAAATCCTGCAAAGGTGAAAGTAGAAAAAAGGCGCAAAGCAGTGTTTGAGGTTATGTTAACCTTTTAGAGCAGTTTTATGCTACCTTGAGCTGTGTCCGGACAATCTTACCGCGGGTGAGGGATTGTTCCAAATAGTCACAAGGCGTGATGCACAAAATTTAAATAACTGCGTTAAGCGCCTTTTTTCCACGACATATAAAATTTTCACTTCACAAAATCACTTGCATGGTTTAATATAAATCAACACTATACAACAATTTATTATTTTGTTTGAAATTTTTATTAAAAAGGCAAAAGAAAACCCTACCTAGCACGGATTAAAATGTTTAGTTTTGATTATTATCACGATTGTAACGAACTGCTTCTTCGATGTTCTCTAAAGGAGTGGAGTGGACTGTATTTTAAAATATCTGGATCTCTTATTTTCGGCGAAGATGGACCATGAACAATTTCGTGGTGGCAACGGCGCGCACGCACGTAATTGCAAAAGGATATGTGTTTAGGCAAAAAGGAGGGAAAATAAAAACACCAAAAGTTTCGTGTTAATCAAAAGGAATTACAAATGGTTTGTTTTATTAACCGTACAGAAATACAACAAGTGTTAAGAAATGGTTTAACAAATCTTGTGGAAAATGGTATATATGTAATAATAATTTTGAAAATTTGCACTTACGTGAACGTGAGATTACGTGCACCTTTGCTGGCTGCTGGATTCAAAGAGGACGAGCCTCTTAGCGACACGAGCCGACGAACCCACTATACAGCTCCTTCGTTGGATTTCCCGGCAACAAAGTTGCCGTACCGCGGGCTCACAGTGGTAAAAGTCTAAGATACATACGTACTACCACTCACACATGCCTGTGTGTATTAGTGATCACAAGCATATGTGGGTGGTAGTAAACGAAGGAAAATAACCAAAGAAAATTATGTTACGAGGGGGGAGATATATTTAGGCCGGTGGCCTAAATAAAATCCATGTTCAACGCAAGAAATTTAATTTAAGAAAAGCACATGTGCAAACAAAATATGCGCGGTCGAAATACACCCACACGTATATGTCCAAAAGACAAAACGAAAATACAAACCGTGCAAAAATTTGATGAAAAACACAATAAGACACGTGCGCATGATTAGATACAGTTGAAATCACTGAATTTATTCTGTAAAATGAACGAAGAAAGAACATTTGAAAAAATAAACTTGAAGAGAAAAACATCATTGCCACAATTTTCTACTATGTTTTTGTTTAACGATACGACATACTTACAGAAGGAATCCCCAATGTATTATAAATATTGAATTCAATTGAAAATGAAGAAATACTCAATTATGAATCGAAAACTACATAAATATTGAACACACGTGTTGATCCTCCATAGTTCATAACAAAAATACCTAAAGTCATTATACATCGAAAGTACGATGTGACAGATATGTTGTGTTGTGGTGTATCTCTTGCCATTGTATCTGAAAAATCCCTATTGCCAAAATGGCAGCCATGTTGTGGCGGCATATGCTTCTTCCGAAGCATCGCTGAATCCATGTATTTCGACGCTGTCCTTTGGGGTAAAATGAACCCATCGCGGTATGCGGATATTGTTGATTTTTCCATATTCTTGCATAAATGCGGTCCAACCATCTAGAGTAGTTTGTGATACTTCTTCGCCCCAACCCGTGCCTTCCAACCAAATATTTTTCATTATAATCTTGGCTTCAATTATCACTGGTGCCAGCCAGCCAAGACGGTCGAACAGCTTCGCAATCGCAGAAAGTATAGTCCTTTTTGTGATGGCATCGATGTTTTCAAAATGTTTAGCAGTAAAATAGAATAGGTCGGAATGCGCGTTCCACTTAATGCCTAGAGCTTTAACCATACTAGTATCTTCAAACTCTAGGAAGTCCTCTGTTAATAAATGCTGCTTCGGTATACCTTGCAGAATTTTCTTGCAGTTGGACGACCTGCCGATTACAATGCCGATGATATCTGTCCCTTGCCCTTATCGCAGTTTCGATGCTGTGTCCACCGGCGAGTACGTCATCAACGTACATACAATTTCGCAAGATATCTGCTGCCATTGGATGCGAGGTCTCCACGTCATCAGCCAGTTGGTCTAGTGTCCGAATCGCAAGGTACGGAGCACAATTAACCCAAAAGGTCACCGTTTTCAATTCTTAAATGTTAATTGGGTTTTTGGGGCGTTTGCGAAATATGGTAGTATTTTGTTTGGTTTTCATTAACCCATATTTGGCGGTACATTTTATCTATGTCGCAGTTAAATACGTATTTGAACAGCCGCCAACGTAGTATTGTTGAGTCGGACTGAAGAATCGGACCTGGATATAAGGCATCATTTAGAATTTTGCCATTAGTGGTAGTGCAAGATGCATTAAATACGACTCTGACCTATGTAGTTGTACTTCCCTCCTTTAAAACAGCATTGTGAGGGAGGAGGTAACAGTTATTTGAGTCTGGCGGGATATTACTGACTTGTTTCATATGCCCTAAGGTTTCATATTCAGATACAACTCTGTTGTATTCTGTTTGTAGGTCGGGATTTTTAGCAATTCGTGTCTCATTGCGATAAAATTGAGAACACGCACTTCTTAGAGAGGCACCTAAGCTAAATTCTTTCCTAAACTGTAAGGAGACTACGTATTTGCCATCGTTGTTCCGAACTGTTGTGGATTTGTATAGCTCCTCGCAGTAAGTGTCATATTTGTTGATGCTCCTCTTCTTTGGAATTTCCTCTATCTCCCAAAAAGTCGCCAATTGTTTATCTAAAGTGACCTCGTTGAAATATGAAACTATGGTTTTATTTGTATCAACCGCATCTGTCCGGCCTGTCAAAATCCAGCCGAACACCGTTTCCTGTGCTATTAATGTGTTTAGCACATCTTTCCTAATGCCGCCTAACATAATTTGGGGTATATGTCTCCGCCCAGAATTAGATCGACTGGCTCATTGACAAAGAATCGTTTTTCAGCCAGTACTAAGTCAGGGAATGCTTGCCTAGTCATTGCGTTTATTTGGCAAGTTGGAAGATTCCCTTTCAATTGTGGTAAAACCAGCATGATCGTATTGATCTCGATTAATGGGTCGGTTGGTGGCCGCAGTTGTATGTTGCGCGCTTCTTTTACTTGTGAAGACATTGTATTATTGATGTCCTAAACTTGGGCATGCAGGTGTTTGAATGGCAGATTAATTCTGCGCTTTAGTTTCTCGGTAATGAATGAACATTCAGATCCCGAGTCTATTAGGGCTCTCGCGGAATAGTCAACACCATTAAAATGAATATTAACCTGAGCTGTCCCTAGTAATACCCCTTTATTTGTATTAGCAAAACATGAGTTCACATTATTAATCGGAGCATTTTCTCTTTCAGCATTGCGTCGTATTTGAGCTTCTCGTTACGTAGATGCTCCGATAGAGTCTGAAGTATTTGTTGGTTTTGGCTGATTCGAAATATGAAGCAGCGTATGATGTCTTAAATGACATGTGGCACAGTTCATTTGACTGGTGCACTTTGTTACCGAATGGCCAGCAGAAAGGCAGTTTATACACGCATGTCTGCTCTTAAGTTTTTCAAACCGTTTATTGGGTGTTAAACGTAAGAAATTGTTACACTTTGAACTTCGAAGTGCAGGACTTTTGCACATCTTACTAGTAGGTTTGGCTACACTTGAACTTGCCTGATAGGACCCTAATTTTTTAGCAGATGTATCTGTTGTCGAACGAGATACTTGTGGCTTTGAGGTTTTGGAAACTGTATCCCCTCTCAGATCAGTCACGGTTTCTAGGGTTTGGAAAGGATTGGATAAGAATCTATCCATATCAGCCCATTTTGAAATATCCGTTTTGTTTTCAATTGTTTGTTCGCAGAGTGCCAGTGTGGTTTCTGGCAGTTTTGTGGAACATAGATATATTATAATTGCATCCCAGTTTGATATGTCTATATGATGACATTGGAGCGCCGAGCTGCAATTATTTATTTCACGTTGCAGTTTCTTTATAAAGCTACCGCATTCACTCTCAACTGCTTTCAAACTAAAAAGAATTTTTAATTGGGCATTTACTAAGATACGTTTATTTTCGTATCTGTCACAAAGATTTTTCCACGCTGTTTCGAAACCGTCTTTCGTTAAAAGACATCGCCAAACTATCTCTTTGACCTCACCTTGATTCTTTTGGTTTAAGTAATATAATTTTTCTACTGCTTCGAGGTTTTTGTTACGTATATATATAGCAGTGAACACGTCTCTAAACGAAGGCCAAGAAAGGTAATCTCCTTTGAAAACATCCGTATCACACGGTGACAGGCGCACGCGATATTCCCCATCTCCTGAGCTTTCGTCTTTCTTTTCAGCTTTCTCAAGTTTTTCCGAAAGTTCACCCATCGCTGCCTGACACTTGAGAAAGTTGAAGTATGTAACTTTATGCTTCTTTTTAATGGCCGACTGCTCTTTTGCCTCGAGTTCTGAGGAGCTCAAGAGTTCTTCATATGTCTGCTTCGCCTTCTCCCATAGCGATTTCAACTCCTCCTTTTGGACTAAGAGGGTGTGTTTTGTATGGTCTGAAGGGGACATATCATTATAATCATTTTCAAACTCTGTCACTGCTTCTGATTGGCGTATATATGTATCCATTATATCAGAAAATTTATTGAAATATTAATTAATAAATTGCCTTTGCAGAGAGTATTAAGTGAAAATAAACTGTAACGAAGGACTGTGTTCGAGAGAGATTTCTCGAGGAAGTGGCCTCGAAGCTTGCGAGAATGCTAGGAATTAATTTAAAGAATGTGCAATTTCGTTGTGGCAGCGACGCGCACCCACGTAATTGTTAAAAGAATGCTCTAATGCAGATGTGCCAATGACTTGTGTAAGCCAATAAGTACTGGCTAGTGAAAAAGTGGTGTTAGTAAACCAATATATATGAACGCTCGTTATGGACTTTTAGAGAGCCTAACCAAGGACTGTGTTAAGACTTTAAAGTGATTAGTGTCTTTATATCACCAAAATAGATCAGTCAACACTGATTTGTGTATTGCGCAAGTGAGAATAAGAAACTCTTCAATTTTTTGTTTTAAAAATTGTATGAGAACTAAGCCTATTGGCCACCCAAACAACAACAACAATATGTGTGTATGAAACTAAGTGCACTTTGTGCTATAGCAACAAACCAAATTGCAAACGAATTGCCCGTGTAAATAAGAGCAAGCGATTTTTATGTGAGAAAATATTTTATTTAAATAAATGTGCGCCACCGTGGTGTGATTGTAGCGTGCTCCGCCTACCACACCGGATGCCCTGGGTTCAAAGCCCGGGCAAAGCAACATCAAACATTTTAGAAATAAGGTTTTTCAATTAGAAGAAAATTTTTCTAAGCGGGGTCACCCCTCGGCAGTGTTTGGCAAGCGCTCCGGGTGTATTTCTGCCATGAAAAGCTCTCAGTGAAAACTCATCTGCCTTGCAGATGCCGTTCGGAGTCGGCATAAAATCATGTAGGTCCCGTCCTGCCAATTTGTAGGGAAAATCAAGAGGAGCACGACGCAAATTGGAAGAGAAGCTCGGCCTTAGATCTCTTCGGAGGTTATCGCGCCTTACATTTATTTTTCTAAATTAAATTTACAAGTTTCTGAATAAGTAACCTTAACAAAGCGAATTTTTGTGCTGTGGATTAAATGAATTTTTTCAGATAAATCCTGCAAAGGTGAAAGTAGAAAAAATGCGCAAAGCAATGTTTGAGGTTATGTTAACCTTTTAGAGCACTGTTATGCTACCTTGAGCTGTGTCCGGACAATCTTACCGCGGGTGGGGGATCGTTCCAGATAGTCACAAGGCGTGATGCACAAACTTTAAATAATTGCGTTAAGCGCCTTTTTTCCACGACATATAAAATTTTCACTTCAAAAAATTACTTGCACGGTTTAATATAAATCAACAATTTATTATTTTATTTGAAAAAGATGTGGCAAGGATGTTTTTCTCCTCAAATTTATTTTTTCAAATGTTCTTTCTTCGTTCATTTTACAGAATATATTTAGTGATTTCAACTGTATCTAATCGTGCGCACGTGTTTTATTGTGTTTTTTATACAATTTTTTGCACGGTTCGTATTTTCGTTTTGTCTTTTGGACATATACGTGTGGGTGTATTTCGACCGCGCATATTTTGTTTGCACATGTGCTTTTCTTAAATTAAATTTCTTGAGTAGAACATAGAGTTTTAATGAATTTTTTTTCCTTTCTCTTGAAGAAAATGCCTCGAGCCAGACGTCAAAATATCGGTCGACGTAGTGCTAACAGAATGTTACTTCAAAGAAGAGCGCAAAGTATTGATGACATGTCACAACAAAATGAAATACGACGTGAACGATATGCACGAAATAGATCTGTAGAAACACAGCGACAAAGAAATCCAGCACGACCAAGACAAACACGACGTCGTGTTCTAGAAAATATATATCGTGCTGCTTTTAATTACGATCCACAAATTGATTACAGTATGCATTGATATATTGGATTAATGAGTGCGACATGTCCACATTGTGAAGCAGCTAAGTTTCTGGGTGAAACGGCTGGCATGTATTGTGCTAATGGCAAAGTGAAATTTCCGGCATTTGAGACTCCACCTGATCCATTGAACTCATTGATTTTTGGAGGATCACCAATGTCAATTAATCATTTCAAATGACTTCTTTTGGAGCTACAAAAATTATAAGAGACAATTTTATGCCGACATTTAAGGTGATTTAAGGATAGTGGAGCCGTGTGTAGAAGTCCACGAAAGTGGGGAAAGCTTCTGACCGCCATTCACCTGGGAATGGCCAGAGCGATTCTTTTGCATGCGGTTCAAGCAGCTCACCACTGCCGGTCGCTTGCGGCCAAGTATCCTCTGGGTAGCCGCTAAATATCCGTTTAGCGGTGAGCTAATGTGAGAAGGCGACAACTGCCTAGGCCACTCTGACATAATCGGTTTAAGGGCTAGCCGGGGGAGATCTCATCGGCAGCGTATGTACACCTCTAGGTGCGGCTGCAAGCGGGCGTCTGTCTTGCGTGCAAGTAATATTTACAGCGGGTTATGCGCTGGGCTTGGGACCCGCCACGTAAAACCACACTCCAATGAAATATAACAACAAGCCTCGGATAAATACACCCTCTATTGATGACCACCATGGCAAACGTTTGAAGGACAATGAATTGAGGGCATGCACCTGGAACGTCCGCTCCTTGAATGAGATTGGTGCAGATGCCCGGCTGGTTGATATCCTCGTCAAAGCAAAATCTGACATCACCGCCATCCAAGAAATGCGTTGGGCGAAGCAAGGAAGAAAGAAGATCAAAAATTGTGACATATATTGGAGTGGCCATGCGAATAAGCGCAGTTTCGGCGTCGGTTTCGTGGTGGGAGAGAGACTTTGTCGCCAAGTGCTGGCGTTCACGTCTGTGGACGAGCGTCTCGCCGCTATCCGAATAAAAGCAAAATTTTTTAATATATCATATATCGGCGCCCATGCACCGACAGAGGAGAAAGACGATGAGGTGGAAGACACTTTTTATGAACAATTAGAAAGAACATACGAGCGCTGCCCCCGTCATGATATAAAAGTCGTGCTAGGCGACTTTAACGCCAGGGTGGGCAAAGAAGGTGTTTTTGGCCCTACAGTCGGAAAGTTCAGCCTACACAATGAAACTTCTCCTAACGGACTGACGCTGATTGACTTTGCCGGTGCTCGAAACATGGTCATATCCAGCACGAGGTTCATGCATAAAAAGATACATCAAGCTACATGGCTGTCTCCTGATCGAAATACTCGCAATCAGATCGATCACGTTATGATAGACGGACGGCATGCCTCCAGTGTTTTAGATGTGCGCACGATCCGAGGACCTAACATCGACTCGGACCATTATCTCGTTGCAGCCAAAATACGCACCCGCCTCAACGCGGCTAAAACCAAGGAACAAAAACACAAGGAAAGCTAGACGTTGAAAAGCTTAATTCACAACAGACTGCCAATGATTTCGCAACTCGACTCTCACACCTGCTCTCTGAGAGCACAACTCATCCTGAAGGAATACAGGAGCAGTGGGAGCATATCACCAAAGCACTTCGTACTGCCGCCGAGGAAAAAATTGGTTACCGGCGGCCACGAAAAAACAACTGGTACGATAAAGAATACCGCGTTGCAACCGAAAGAAAAGACGCTGCCTACAGGGCTACGTTAAAAGCGAGCGCGACAAGAGGAGTGTGTGAACGCTATCGTGAGTTGAAAAGGGAAGCGAGACGCCTTTTCAGGAAGAAAAAGCAGAAGCAGAAAGGCGTGAGTGCGAGAAGCTTCAGCTGCTAGCCACCAGGAATAACGCCCGAAAATTCTACCAAAAAATACATCGACAGACGGAAGGTTTTAAGACCGGGGCAAACTCCTGTAGAAATGAAAACGGCGACCTTGTAACTGATGTCCAGAGAGTGCTTAGATTGCGAAGGGAATACTTCTCTGCTCTCCTAAATGGAGGCAGCAATTCATCGCGCAGAGATGAAGAACCCGATCTCGCAATCGATGATGATGGAATATATGTCCCCCCGCCGATTATGACGAAGTTAGAATAGCAATAACCAGATTGAAAAACAACAAGGCCGTGGGCGCTGATGGATTGCCCGCGGAGCTATTCAAGTACGGCGGCGAGGAGTTGGTAAGGCGCATGCAGCAACTTTTTAGCAAAATATGGGCGGACGAGTGCATGCCCGACGGTTGGTATCTAAGTGTTCTTTGCCCAGTCCACAAGAAGGGGGATACTGCAAAATGCACCAATTATCGTGGAATCAGCCTTCTTAATATCGCATATAAGGTCCTTTCAAGTGTATTGTGCGAAAGATTGAAGCCCACCGTGAACCGGCTGATTGGACCTTATCAGTGTGGCTTCAGACCTGGTAAATCTACCATAGACCAGATTTTCACAATGCGCCAAATCTTGGAAAAAACCGTGAAAAGAGAATCGACACACATCACCTCTTCGTCGACTTTAAAGCCGCCTTCGACAGCACGAAAAGGAGCTGCCTATATGCCGCTATGTCTGAAACTTATACGGCTGTGCAAAACGACATTGAGCAACACCATCAGCTCAGTCAGAATTGGGAAGGAGCTCTCCAAGCCGTTTGAAACTAAACGGGGTTTCAGACAGAGTGACCCCCTATCGTTCGATTTCTTTAATTTGATGCTGGAGAAAATTATACTGGCTGCAGAACTTAACCGCACTGGAACAATATACTATGAAAGCGTGCAATTACCGGCATATGCTGATGACATTGATATCATCGGCCTAAACACCCGCGCTGTTAGTTCTGCTTACTCCAAACTGGAAAAAGAAGCGGTAAAGATGGGTTTTATGGTGAATGAGGACAAAACGAATTACCTGCTGTCATCCAGCAAAGAGTCAGCGCATACACGCCTTGGCAACCACGCTACTGTTGGCAGCCATAATTTCGAAATAGTAAAAGACTTCGTTTATTTGGGAACCAGCATCAACACTAGCAACAACATCAGTACTGAAATCCAGCGAAGAATCAATCTTGCCAACAAATGCTACTTTGGACTAGGTAGGCAATTGAAAAGTAAAGTCCTCTCTCGGCGAACGAAAATCATACTCTACAAGTCACTTATCGTACCCGTCCTGCTATATGGGGCAGAAGCATGGACCATGACAACAGCAGATGAAGCGGCTTTGGGAATGTTCGAGAGAAAAGTTCTTCGAAAGATTTATGGACCTCTACGCGTTGGCGATGGCGAGTACCGAAGAAGATTTAATGATGAGCTGTACGAGCTATACGCATACATCAACATAGTCCAGCGAATTAAAACGCAGCGGCTGCACTGGCTAGGCCATGTTATGCGAATGAAAGATGATGCTCCGGCCAAGAAAGTGTTTCTATCGGAACCCGCCTATGGAAGCAGAGGTAGAGGGCGGCCCGCACTCCGTTGGAAGGACCAGGTGGAAAACGATTTAAACTCCCTTGGTGTGACCAATTGGCGCCGGTTGGCGGAGCGAAGGAGCGACTGGCGCGCCTTGTTGGACGGCCATAACCGTTTAGACGGTTAAGCGCCAATTAAGTAAGTAAGTAATTGTTCTGTGGATCTAAGTAACAGTTTCTACAATGTTTTTATGGGTTCTGATCCAACATCAAATTACATTGCATACACATTACAGATTCAAAGTCAGATTTATGATCTAGCGGGTGCATTGTTACCATTTCCTGGCGCTAACCATCAATTTTTGCAAATATATTTTATCGGAGATGGGTTGGATGAACGTTGCACAATTGGCTCACGTACAAAACGAGCGATTATTTGCGATCTCCAGAGATTTTTTCATCAGAACAATGAATTGGTGAAATTATTCAAAACCGCTCTCGATCGTATGCCATCTGATAATCACAAAATCGTAATCAGAGCTGACAAAACGCCTTTTCGTGAGCATGCCAGAAGATTTAATGTACCGACGATTGATGAAGGGGCAATTGTAATTGTTGGCGATCAGTTTCAATCCCGCGATATTTTACTTCATCGTAGAAATGAAGAATTACAGGGTGTTTGGGAGCTTCAGCGCAGTTACGACGAATTACAATATCCAATTCTACATTGGAAAGGTGATGATGGTTATCACATTAATATACCAATGATAGATCCAAGAACCGGTAAATAATATACTAATTATATTAATCAGATATTAATTAAAAACTAAAATTTAATATCGTATGGACATATTTTTTACAGGTCGAGATGTTCAAAAGAAAGTTAGTGCGATGAGTTATTATTCTTATAGATGATGCTTCGTGCACAAGAACAAAATTACATTCTGAGATGTAAACTTTTTCATCAATACATTTTAGACATGTATGCAAAAATTGAAACTGAACGTCTCAATTTCATCCGATTCAATCAAGCCAAATTGCGATCTGAAGAGTAAATACATTTGCAAGATGCAATAGCGAATGATGCAAATGTGAATGATATCGGACGTCTGACGATATTACCAGCTTCTTATATTGGTAGTCCACGCCACATACACGAATATGCACAAGATTCTATGTCATATGTTCGAAAATACGGCCGACCAGATCTTTTCATCACTTTTACGTTTAATCCGATGTGGAATGATATAAAAAATAATTTGTTCGACGTTCAGTCACCAACAGATCGACACGATGTTACAGCACGTGTATTCCGGCCAAACTTGAAGGCGCTGATGGATTTAATTGTGAATTTTGCAAAGGTACAATGTTGTTTGTACTCCATTGAATGGCAAAAAAGAGGTTTGCCACACGCACACATATTGATATGGCTGGTACATAAACTAACACCGGACGAGATTGATAGCGTCATATCAGCCGAAGTACCATATCAATCCATCGATCCAGAATTATTTAAAGTGGTAACAAAAAACATGATTCACGTTCCATGCGGTGAAATAAATATGAATTCACCATGTATGATCGATGGGAAATGTTGAAAGCGGTATCCGAGAGCATTAATTTCCGATACCATAACAGCCAATGACGGATATCCTTTGTATCGACGTCGATCATTTGAAAATAATGGTAAAACGGCGATAATAAGAGTGCGCAATCAAAACATCGAAGTTGACAATAGTTGGGTCGTGCCATATTCACCGATACTGTCAAAAGTTTTTCAGGCTCACATAAATGTTGAGTACTGTAACTCAGAAAAGTCTATCAAATACATTTGTAAATATGTGAATAAAGGAAGTGATATGGCTGTTTTTAGAGTAGATGGTGAAAATATAAATGATGAAATCACTCAATATCAAATTGGGCGATACATAAGCAGGAATGAAGCAGTTTGGTGTATCTTTTCGTTTCCTTTGCACGAAAGACATCCTGTTGTTTTCCATTTGGCAGGTCATCTGGAGAATGGTCAACGAGTTTATTTCACTACTGAGAATGTATAGCAGAGAGCAGCACAAACACCAGCAACTACTTTAACTGCTTTTTACAATTGTGTGAAATCGACACATTTGCCAGAAATTTGATATATGTTGATAACCGCAATATTAGACCTGAAATGCATCGTCGAAAAAATTTCAACTGCGTAAACAAGGAACACCATCCAGGTATTTTCCAAACAGATGCCTTAGGCAGGATGTATACGGTACATCCCAACAATGCTGAATATTTCTATTTGCGAATGTTGTTGTTAATCGTGCGAGGACAAAATAATTTCAGGATTTAAGAACAGTTCACCGTCCTTTTTGCATTTGTTAGAAGATGACACTCATTGGGACGCAACACTTCATGATGCATCGATTACATCTCATCCCCAGCAAATACGAATTTTATTTTCGATTATAATATCAACATGCATGCCATCGAATCCAATTGAATTGTGTGTCGTAGAGCAATGGATCCTGATTTGCTGATTACATTGGAAATGTACAATGAATATACAATGAATACATTGATAATAATTGAAGATATGTTTCTTGCGATTGCCCATAAAGCATTGGGGTAGTTAGCTTTGATTTCACCAAATTGTCCAATGCATGATTCATTTGATCAATTCGATTGTGACGATTTACGTGCATTTGTTCAATCCAACATCACCAAACTGAACAATCAGCAAAAGGATATATATGACAAAATCATGCAAGCTGTTTTTGATAACACTGGTGGATTATATTTTTTGGATCCACCTGGCGGCACCGGAAAAACATTTGTGATTTCATTGATTTTAGCAACTATTCGATAGCAACAGAAAATTGCTTTGGCACTCGCTTCTTCTGGAATTGCTTCAACTTTATTGGATGGAGGACGAACAGCTCATTCAGCTTTAAAATTGATTTACATATAAAATGTATCTTCGAAATACGGATCAAGTCAACATTAGAAACATTCGCCCACCTGTTTTCGAATCAATATCGCTATAACTATTTGGTAACCTAACTCATGGATCCCTCAATTTCAACGAATATATTCACCAGCGTCCCGAAAATTGTTGTTCCTACACATTTACTAACTTTTTTACTCTCATGCCTTAAGAATAAAAAAATTGAAAAAAAAAAGTTATGAAGAAATGTATTTATGATGTGTTGTAGTGATTCATCTGCATCTGATCGAGTTTTCTTAAACAAGAGTATGAACAATGAACATGGCTGCCATTTTGGCAAATGGGATTTTTCAGATACAATGGAAAGAGATACATCACAACACAACATATCTGTCACATCGTACCTTCGGTGTATATTGACATTATTATATTATATTTTTGTTATGAACTATGGAGAACCAACACGTGTGTTCAATATTTATGTAGTTTTCGATTCTTAATTGAGTATTTCTTCATTTTCAATTGAATTCATATCAATATTTACTAGTATCGCCTGTGGTCGAAATTCAACCAGTTTGTATTTTTTTCAATTTTCGATTCAGTCAAGTGCCATTTAAATAATAATAAACTCAGTTGAAACAAAATAATATATAATAAAATAAAATAAGAAATAAAATAAATTAGCATAAAAGACTATAAAAAATTTTATGTTATATTTTTGTAGCAAATTTATTATTTTTTGTTCAGTATAAGACGTACCTTATCTAAAATGAGGATTGAATCTGCAAATGCAAAAACATTTTCGGGCAAATTTGCCATAAATTATTATAAATAAATTTAGTTAGTTTCAATAAAAGTTAACTCAATATTTGTGATTTCATGTTTTTGAAAGCAACTAAAATATAAAATAAAGAATCTGTTAAATAAAGAACTATGTATTTACGTGTAAGTAAAATTTGTACAAAAAAATGTGCCTGTTAAATTATTATTTCTCTCTTAAGTTTTTTTGTGCGCTAACAATTATTTGGGAACAATTTTTTTAGGATTTTGGTACAGACCAATATAGGTAAGTGGCAACAATGGGTAAATAATATTTGTTTCGACCTGAAAATGAGTGAGGGAGTAGTTCTCTCGCCGTTTGGCGCCTGCGAGCATTTACAGTTTTGAAATGGGAAATGGCGTTATTATGCCGGTTGCCGTTTTGACCTAAAATCGAAAACGTTTTTCTTTCGTTTCATAAACAATGTGAAATTTTCCGATTCAGCCAAACCGCTTTTTTCCGTATTGAAAATTTATAAGGTGGGGCCACGTGCACAGTTTCAACTTTTGTGAAGTTTTCCAGCCAAAAATTTTACATTTTCGAATTAATGTAATGGGCATATTACAAAGGAACAAAGTTAACCTAATAATAAATTCTAGTATCGCCCGTGGTCGAAATTCGACCAACTTGTATTTTTTTCAACTCACTCTATGCATCAAGTGTTGGGGTAGTGTAATAATGCGTTAATAGTTGAGCAGTGAGTGGAAATATAGCAAACTGATCTATCTCACTTAAAGTTCTCATTAAAGTTTTGAATTTGACCTAAGACGTTATAATCTTTGATTGCAATTTTCTACAAACTTTTCAAATATAATTATAAGTTTTGGTATGGAGCTCCTTAAAAAAAATATAACAAATATGTAAAATCAAATGAAATTTACATAGAATTGTGGTGAAATTACTTGAAATTGAATTGACAATTTGCTTTTTCCACACCACCCGGGATATACGCCGTTGGCGCGCTACCGAAGTTAGTTTTGGGTGCTCGGTTCCCCAGTAGGCCTATATCACCAATATAAACTACATGTACATATATCGCCCATTTACTTCAATAGCGTCATAATTCAAAAAACACGAATTTTTAGTTAAGAACGAAGAAATGTGTTAAAGGAATTTAACCTATTTCACATCACCCGTTAGGTATGCAATTGGCGCTTTACTATTACATATGTATTTATAATTAATTAAATTAAATTATAATTAATTAAATTAATTATAAAAACATATGTAAACGAAAACAAAAATTTCGAATAGAATAGAGGATACCTTCATAAAAAATAAAATAAAAATATAAAAAAAGTATGTAATGGAAAAGAAAGCAGAGTTTCCTAAGCAAATTTAAAATAAAAGAAAAAAAATAAAGTACTTAAAGTGCAAAAAAATTAAATGAAGAATAAGCAGTTCCATATCAAAACGCAATAAATGCACTTAAATTTTTTCGGCGATTTAATGTTATCATTGTGGGAATATGAAGATTCTAATGCTCGGATATTTAATGTGAGAATTCCAATGTTGGGATGTCTAATTTGCAGATAGTAATATTGAGATATTTTCTGATATTTTATTTTATTTTATTTTTAAAACCAACTGGTCTAACCTACTTAAAGTTTCCATTAAAAATTTGGTTTTGACCTAAGACGTTAAACTTTTTGATTGTATTTCCTTAAATTACATTTCAAATGTAATAATTACGTTTTGGTATGGGACTCCTTAAACAAAATATAAAAAATTTGTAAAATAAAATGAAATTGGCATTGAATTATGGTGAAATGCCTTGAAATTTAATTGAAAATTTGCTTTTTCCACACCACCCGGCAGGTGCATGATTATCAATTTATTTGTTTAAAAATTAATTACGAAAAATATAACCACATAAGCAAATAACCTGATAAGCACGCTTTCGAGAATAGACCAAATGTAATTAAATAAATTTTTTAAGTGCATATGTACACTTATCACCATAAGTCATGCCATATATAACTGCAATATGAAAAATTTAAAATATAATTTAACACTGTATTGAAGAACATCTTGATTTTAACTAACCTCGAGTACTGCCCATTTCGCAAGAATAAAAGGGAAAAAGAGTAAAGGAGAGACGCCAAAAAATCTATACTTAGATACATTAATTCGTCTACATGCAAATGTTTTAAAAAGTTTTCTCAGTTAACGCGAATTTAAATTCATGGATTTGCATTGCTTACATTTAGCAGTTTGGGTTTATAACTTCGGGGAAAACAATATTTTTCGTGAATACCCTTTCATCGCCAGCTAAGTGACCTTGATTATTATGTTCGCTTACATAAAACTTTAGACTGTCAAAAGACCTGACTCTACTTGCAGCTACGTATAATTGCCCATGTGTAAATACAGGCCGCCTCAACAAAATTCCAACTTTTTCAAACGTTTGACCTTACGACTTATTTATGGTCATTGCGAAAGATGGTATTACTGGAAACTGGGTCCGTTGAAAATTAAAGGGTAATATGGTTCCTGAATAAGTTAATTTGATGCGCGGAATAAGAATTCGTTTGCCTTTTGAATATCCGGTTAAAACTTCACAATCAATGGCGTTGTTGTGAAGGCACTTAACCCACATTCGTGTCCCGTTCACTAAGGCATCCTTTGTATTAAGGTTTCGAATGAGCAGCACGACGCAATTAAGCTTCAGTGAAAGCTTATGCGGTGGAAGTCCGCTCACATTGAGGGAATTCAGAAACTCAGTGGGATAACTATTGACTTCTCTTTCATCGTCGCAAGTAATTTTATCAAAACTATTATATGTTTTGAATGAACCAGGTATGCGATTAATTATGTCATAATTAACCAGGGAGCAGTCCTCATTGGTTGCTGCTAAAATTACAGAACTCACAACTTGATCTGACAATAAATTTTCTTCAATATTTCCAAATACGTCAGCAATTAGGTTATGTTCATTTCCCACTAATTGCTGTGGTATTTCAATGACATTATGTGGATATAAAGGTATTTGACCATCACCAATTTGCTTTAAAAATTCTGCAAACTGCAGCTCGTGTTGTAATGCTCTCATGTTTTGGTTTAATGTTTCATGATGAAAAGAAGCAAATTCATTCCAACTAATAATACAGTTTTCAACCAAAACAGCACGTGATCCATGAGGAACAACGGGTAGAATTTGTCTAAAATCGCCACAAAAAAGTATTGTTTTCTCAGCAAACAGCTTGCATTTATCACTTTCACCAGAACACAAATCACGCAGTAGTCTATCTATAGCTTTCAAAATCAAAAGCGGGCACATTGAAATTTCGTAAATTATTATCAGCGCAGCTGAATTTATATATCTTCCTTGAGTACTGTTTGGGGTGATATTCGGTACAGAATTTTCGACAACAGCAATGGGTAATTTAAACACATTGTGCACTGTTCTATTATTGTACGTTGCTCGTTGTTTGCTCGTGAGTAATAGTCTTGAAATAAAATTAGCTCATTTTCAGGTTGAGGAACATCTGTACTTGTTACAGCAGGATTTGCTGTGGGCACTAGTAATCCAAGGCTGTGACATGTCACGTTATGACTAAGTAGCACATCTTCGATTTCTAATCGTGCACGATTAAATGAAAATGTTTCATCGCTTTCTCTCAGAAAATCTTCAGAAAGTGAATTTTTAAACTCATATCACAGCAAATAAGTGACGCATTTGTTTAGGAGGATGAAATTGTCGCGCTTCTTCTAATCACTCGCGCATTCGTTATCATTTAAGGCGATTCCCCTAGCACAACACGCTTCCACAAATGTATTATATATAACCTCATTATATTTTCGAACGTCCATAAACGATTTTGGCCCAGTTACACGAAAAGGAGCAAACGTAAATGTAAGAGTTCAATATCCTTCGGCGACACTACATACATGCGAGCAATAGTTTTATCACCGCCTCGCAGTCTTTTTTTTCCATTTCTTGGTTTTATCTTCCCAAGTATAATGCAATTGACTTTCTATATATTTATATGAATTTGCCGAAGGTTTTTCAATATTCAAATGAAAAAATGCCAACAACCAGTTTTTTCTCAAATTCTGAACAGCTCGTTGTGCCTGACCATTAGTAAACACAACTTTTTGTCTTTGCGGTAAGTGAACGTCAATTCGCGTTACTGAATGGACTGACAGTGCATAAGGAATTGGAAAATTCGCCAAGCCGCTTCAGTGGAACCAACGTAACGTCCATTCAAAAAGTTTTGAATCTCGTCACAATTGTCTACTTCACCAGCATTAACATGTTCAGTAGCTAACCTGACAGTTGCACTGTCATATCCTTTATATACATATTTATAAATATATTTCACACTTTTAAACCGTTGAGCAAACCTCAACATTAATGTGGCAATTAAATTTGGCAAGCAAATATGGATGATATGGTACAACATAGCGGTTATCAAGAGACGCACCACGAATATCAACACTAACACCATTACCACGTCTTCTATACACAATCAAACCCATTCATCTCTTCTCGTGTGGATTCGCAAACATTTTTGGGAAAACTCTTGGAACAATTACTATTTCTCAAGCAAACTGCGTTAACATTCAAAGCACCACATGGCCTATGCATCATATGTTTCGAAACGTATTCATGCAATTTTGGGTTTATTTCAATGTCAGGAATTTCCGCACATACGGCTTTGTCTATATCACTAACACCTTCAAGTTTATCCCTTTCATCTAATGTTAGCAATATGTGCGCATGAGGCAAACCTCTATTTTGAAATTCTATTGTATAAATATAACAACAACAGTACCAAACACTTTTTTTGTAGTTATTGTGCTTATTAAATCATTTAGTTTCGCACTGAACACGCGCACTATCATTGAAATCAACACTCCTGGTAATTTATGGCCAATTTGGATTGCATGTCATTGTAATAAACAGAGATGATTTACCAAAATGACGGACTATATTCATAGCGAAATAGTTTTGGTACATGTTTCTGGAAGAGCCGGTGAATGAAGATGACAGAATAATTCTTCTTACAATATTTTCATGTCCATTATTATGCGGATTTGTAATCAGATAATCTGTTATGTTATACAAAACATCACACCTCATGTTTTCTTGATTAAGTCTTAAAAAGTTAAGTCTTGTTCCCTCAACTGGAACATACATATCTACAATCCACTGTAGATAAAGCTTTTTAGAATGATGTAGAAGACTGAATTCGTCTCTGATCGCAAGTCGAAATGACTCTAGCTCGACTTGAAGTAGATGTACTTCGTCTGCTATGCAATATATCAGGATGCCATCCCGCGTTTCCATTGGGAAATAGTAGTGGATAGGCCAACGGATCCAAAGATGAATCTAAAACGGAAATATTCTTTCCCGTACCACTCCTTTTATAAAATGATACCATCCTTCTATCAAATGGAGGTTCACCATCTGTTGTACTAAATATCACGGCAACATCTGGTGCAAGAGCATCATTAAATATACCCATCTCTATATTCGGCATCTCACGATTAACCGTAATGAGTAAACACATTTCCTTATATATATTTTCGTGTCAACTACAGTGTTCTTTCATGGAAATAAAAAACCGAACAAAAGGGTTAACTTGATTCAATTGGGCAGATATTTCTGTCATCAGGCCTCTATCGCATAATGCATTTGATGGTTCTCTCAGTCTAAAAGTATTTGCGGTATCAACATCATAGAAATATAACTGAGCATAGCAGGGATTCGACCTAGCATTTTGTTCATGCGTTAAAGGGCCAGCTCTATGATAAAAGATATTGTGAATTTTAAAATAATAAGCAACTTGCGTAACATTCTCTGCTATTTCCGCTTCAGAACTAACCATTGCAAAAGATGATTTGAAACTACGTATATTTTCAAAGTAATTTGTTGATCTCCGCTTTAAAACCAGGTTATTGGAGCGTAAACCCTCATATAAATTATTGAAAAACTGATTTTGTGTTAACGGTGCCAAAGTTACTTTTCCCTTTCGACAACACAACGAAAATGAGTTTCTGCTTCTTGCAGTAATTTCTTTCTCGAAATGCATTGCATTACAATGCTCACAACGTAAATCCATATTTCCAATATCCAAGCTTATAAAATTAGGAGGTACATCGTTCAAAGTACCCTTAAAACTATCAACCAAGGCAAGAGATGTGTTAACATTAGGACGTCTCTTCCTATTACTATCCCTGTCCCTTCTTCTTGTAAGTCGTGGCATTATATATGACTAAAAATAAATTAAGAAACAAAATTAATTTCAAAATGCCCATGAAAATATTTCAGAAATGATCATGAAAATAATTTCACATAATCTGGTAATAATTGTCGAAAAACACAGTTCTGCAATGGAGCCTAATCTGCAAAGGTAGTGAAAATTTTTACATGCTTACGTTTTTAGTAATGCATTTATGAAAAATTCCTTTCTTGGTAATGCATTCAAGTTATTTGAAAACATAATAATAAACATTTTCTTAGGCCTTTTTACTTGCCCTAGGATACGAACCTGGGTTGTTGTTCCTGTAACAATAAAAACTACTAGCCGAAGATAGGCCTTTACCGAATACGAATCTGGTACGATCCGATACTTGCACCTTCTGGTATTAGGCAGGCGGGAACGAATTTTGGCCCCTTGAACCTACGGGTCTGTGGATTTTAGTAGCCTCTTAAGACAGGCATGCCTGCCGCGGGAATTTTCTGAACTCCTCAGGGGGACGAACCTGGGATCTTCGGCCAGGGTTGTTGTTGTAACAACAAAACTTACTCCCGACATTTTACGGGAGTTTTACGGACATGGGTAATCCTTTGCCGAATATGAATCCGGTACTTGCCCCTTCCGGTTTTAGCCAGGCGGGAACGAATTTTTACCTCTTGATCCCGCAGGTTTGTGGATTTTAGTCGCCTCTTACGACAAGCATGCTTACCGCGGGAATATTCTTAGCCCCTTAACCCGCAGGGGGAAGAACCTGTGATCTTCAACCTGGGTTGTTATTTTAACAGCAAAAATTACTCCCCAACAGTTTACGGGAGTTTTACGGACATGGGTAAGCCTTTGCCGAATATGCATCCGGTACTTGCTCCTCCTGGTATTAGCCAGGCGGGAACGAATTTTTACCCCTTGGTGTTGTTGTTGTTGTTGTAGCAATGCTTCGCCCCACCTAACAGCCGCGACCGATCACAAATTGTCATCAATATCCTCTAACGGGAGTCCAAGGAAACTTGCCGTTTCAACGGGGGTGGACCATATGGAAAGGGGTGTTAGAGGCGTTGGTTCCATATTACAATTAAAGAGATGGTTGGTGTCATGTGGGGCACATTGCAAACGGGGCATACATTTTGTATGTCGGGGTTGATTCTGGATAGGCAAGAGTTTAAACTGTTACAGTATCCAGAACGAAGTTGAGCAAGAGTGACACGCGTCTCCCTGGGGAGTATCCGTTCCTCTTCCGCGAGTTTTGGATACTTTTCTTTAAGTACTGGATTCACCGGGCAATTCCCGGCATAAAGTTCCGACGCCTGTTTATGGAGTTCACCAAGGACCCGGCTGGGTTCTCAGGTGCCGTATTTCCTCAAAATGCTTACGGAGATGACTCCTTAAGCCCCTAGGCGGTGCTGGTTCATCAATCAGATGTCTGTTGGGATGCTCAGGTTTCTGGGTATTCAACAGGAACTGTTTGGTCAGCATCTCATTTCTCTCCCTGATGGGGAGTATTCTCGCCTCATTATGCAGATGGTGTTCTGGGGACATAAGAAGACAGCCCGTGGCAATTCTGAAAGCAGTTTTTGGCAGGCCTGTAGCTTCTTCCAGTGGGTAATTTTTAGGCTTGGCGACCATATGGGTGACGCGTAGCACGTAATCGGCTGGCTAATTGCTTTGTATGTAGTCATGAGCGTTTCTTTATCTTTTCCCCAGGTCTTGCCAGCGAGGGATTTGAGGGTCTTGTTACGGCTCTGAATTCTCGGAACAATTGCGGCTGCGTGCTCACCAAAATGTAGATCCTGATCAAACGTCACACCCAAGATTTTGGGGTGTAGGACAGTCGGTAGCGTAGTGCCATCGACGTGGATGTTCAAAATGGTCGACATTTGGGGCGTCCATGTTGTAAATAAGGTCCCGGAAGATTTAGTGGGTGATAATGCCAGGTTTCGCGAGGCGAAAAAACTGGAGAGATCAGGGAGGTAGCCGTTTATTTTATTGCATAGCTCATCGATCTTTGGGCCTGGGCCTGTAGCAATTATTGTGCAGTCATCGGCGTAGGAAACGATTGTGACTCCTTCCGGTGATGAAGGTAGCTTAGATATGTAGAAATTGGGGATAGGACACCACGCTGTGGCACCCCTTGTTTAATTCTCCTTGGATTTGATGTTTCGTGTCTAAATTGCACCGATGCCTGCCGACCACCCAGATAATTTGCGGTCCACCTTTTCAGACATGGGGGAAGGGTAGACCCTTCCAGGTCTTGCAGTAACGAGCCATGGTTGACCGTATCAAAAGCTTTTGATAGGTCTAGCGCAACGAGTACTGTTCTATGGTGGGGGTATTGATTTAAACCGCAATTTATCTGGGTGCTAATGTCATTTAACGCGGTGGTAGTGCTATGGAGTTTTCTGAAGCCATGCTGATGAGAGGCTAGCTGCAAATTTGCTAAGAAATAAGGGAGCAAAATGGCTTCAAGCGTCTTTGCTACTGGCGACAGGAGAGATATCGGACGATACGACTCACCTATGTTAGTTTCCCAGGCTTTAGTAGCGGGACCACCTTGGCCATTTTCCATTTATCGGGTATGACGAAGGCGGAAAGAGACAGGTTGAAGACATGCGCTAAATATTTGAAACCATCTTTCCTTAGGCTTTTAAGCATCGGCATGGCTATGCCGTCTGGGCGCACTGCTTTGGATGGTTTAGCGCGACCAATGGCGTCCTCAATCTCTTTATCGGTGATGGTGATTGGTGACGCGCTGAATTTGTGTTTATGTGCGTGTCTATTGGCTCTCCGTCTATCTTTGTCGACCGTAGGATGCATTATATATTGTCGGCAGAAAGCGCTCGCGCATTTTTTTCGCATCCGACAGCACTTTGTCGCCAAAGGCGATGGAAACTTTGTATTTGTGCTTAGTCGGATTCGATAGGGACTTTACGGTAGACCAAAGTTTACCCACACCGGTAGAGAGGTTACAACCTCTTAGGTGCTCCTCCCATTTCGCCCGCTTATGTTCGTCCACAAGCAATCTGATGCGTTGGTTTATTTCCCTTATTTGGGGGTCGCCTGGATCAAGCTGTCTTATAAGGTAACGTTCTTTCGCTAAGTTTGCGGCCTCCGCCGGGAAATGGGCCGGATTTCGGGAATTCTCCCGGCGGGAATGAAACGTGCCGAGGTGGATTCAATGACCTTATGGAAGGCATGCTCCCCTTGGCGGGCATCAGTCGGGATAGGGAGGGCAGCAAAGCAGTTGTCTGTAAAAGATTTATATTCTTCCCACTTTCCTTTTTTGAAGTTTATGAAAGTGCGTTTTACGGTGACGATGAAGTCGGCGGTACACTCGAGCGAAGTAAGTATGGGCAGGTGGTCGGATGCCAATGTTACCATCGGCTGTCAGTTGACGCAGTTTACGAGTTCTGCGCTCACGATTGAGATATCTTGCGAACTGTGACTACCATACGTGTGGGGGTGTCTCCGTTTATTGTGCAGAACGTCGTTTCTTCTATTTGATCCGCCAACATCTCACCCCTACTGTCCGCCCGCAAGTTTGAATGCCAAAGATGCGCATTGAAATCGCCTAAGATAACGCGATTGTTGCCAGTGAGTAAGGCTCTGATATTAGGGCGGTATCCACTGGGGCAACAGGTGGCAGGAGGGATGTAGATGTTGATGATTTCTAAGTTTGCATTGCCTGACCGGACAGATTGGCCTTGAAGCTCTAAGACATTGTCCCTGCGGTCGATGCCAGGATCAAATATATAATATTGCACAGAGTTGTGTATGATAAACGTGAGGCCGCCTCCATTTCCGCTCTCGCGGTCTTTCCTGTGGACATTATACCCAGAGCAGGTCTGCAATGCAGATCTTGCTGTGAGTTTAGTCTCTTGAATCGCAGCACCCCTTGATCCTACGCGAAGGTTTAGGAGAGTTTTACGGATATTGGCAGGTCTTTTTCGAATACGAATCCGGTACGCTCTGGTACTTGCACCCTCTGGTATTAGCCCACTGGGAGTGGGAGCAGATATGGGCAGGTCTTTTTCGAATACGAATACGGTACACTCTGGTACTTACACCCGCTGGTATTAGCCCACTGTGAGTGGGAGTGGGGGTGATAGTGAGTGGGAATAATTGTAGAAGTGGGGGTGGGAGTTAGGAGTAGAAGAAGGAATAGGAGTGATAAAGGAGGGGTGCGGTATTAGTGGGAGCGCCCACATATGTACAAATATTTTATATAAAACAAATTTAAAAAATGCATGTGTATATAGATATAATGAAAATTCAACTTGTGTATGTAGGTATAAACCGGGTTGCGTCCTAACGGTTTGACCGGTAGTTAGAGTAGGAGTAGGAATGGAAGTGCGGATGAAGAATGGGGTGGCGGCAGTAGTTGGAGCGCCCATATAAATGTTTTAACCGATCATATAGCGGGAGTTGGAAAAGGAGTAAAAGTGGGGGTGGCAGTGGCGAGGGGAGTGATTGAGGGGGTAGGATTGGAATTGAGAGTGGGAGTAGCAGGGGAATAGTAGTGGAAGTAGAAGTGGGAGTAGCGGGAGTGCGGGTGGGAGTGGAGTGGGAAAAGGTGTGGGAGTGGAAAATAGGAGTACACATATGTACAAATATTTTAAATAAAAAGAAATTAAAAAATTCGTGTGTATATAGATATAATTAAAATTCAACATATGTATGTAGGTATAAACCGCGTTGTATCCTAAACGGTTTGACCGATCATAAATTGGGAGTGGGACAGCGAGTGGGAGTTAGAGTAGTAGCAGGAATGGAAGTGGTGGTAAAGAGAAGGGGTGAGGGCAGTAGTTGGAGCTGCCATATAAACGCTTTGACTGATCATAGAGTGGGAATAGGAGTCGGAGTGGGAAAGGGAGTAGGGGTAGGAGTGGAAGTAGGAATAGGAATAGAAGTAGGAGTAGCAGGAGTTGTAGTGGGAAAAGGAGTTGGAGTGGGAATAGGAGTAGCAGAAGTGGGAGGGGAATAGGAGTGGGGGTAGGAGTGGGATTGGGAATAAGAGTAGCAATAGCGGTAGTAGGAGTGGGGGAGTGGGAGGGGGATTGGGAGTAGGAGTAGCAGGGGATGGGCATGGTAGTGAGAGTAGCAGGATTTGCAGTGGGAGTGGCGGTGGGAGTGGGAGATAGAGTAGGAGTATAAGTGGGATAAAGGACGGGTGGGGCAGTAGTGCGAGCGCCCATATATGTAAAAATTAAAAAATGCATGTGCATATAGATATAATTAAAGTTCAACTCATGTATGTAGGTATAAATCGGGTTGCATCCTAAACAGTTTGACCGATTATAAATTGGGAGTGGACAGCGAGTGGGTTTGAGAGTGGGAAAAGGAGTTGGAGTGGGGATGGGATTGGGATTGGGAGTAGCAGGAGTGGGAGTGGGAACGGGGGTAG
The DNA here is from genome assembly GCF_040869045.1 of Eurosta solidaginis. NCBI lineage: Eukaryota > Metazoa > Arthropoda > Insecta > Diptera > Tephritidae > Eurosta > Eurosta solidaginis. Next base: position 200,092,259 of record NC_090324.1, read on the forward strand.
GTTTGGGAGAATTAGTAGGGTGGGGGTAGGATTGGGAGTGGAAATAGGAGTAGCAGAAGTTGCAGTTGGAGTGGGAGTGGGGTGTGATTGAGGAGGTAGTGGGGTAGTAGTAGCAGTAGCATGACTGGGAGTGGGATTGGGAGTAGGAGTAGCAGGTATGGAAGGGAAATAGGAGTGGGATTAGGAATAGGAATAGGAGTTGGAGTAGCAAGATTGGTAGTAGAAATGTTAGTAGGAGTGGGATTTGGATTGCGAGTAGGAGTAGCAGGGGGTGGGCATGGTAGTGAGAGTAGCAGGTGTTGCAGTTGGAGTGGCGGTGGGAGTTCGAGTAGGAGTATAAGTGGTAATAAAGGAGGGGTGGGGCAGTAGTGGGAGCGCCCGTATATGTGCAAATATTAAAAAAAAAACAAATTTAAAAAATGCATGTGTATATAGATATAATTAGTAGTGATATTGGGAATGGGAGTAGAAGTGGTAGTAAGAGTGGGAATAGGAGTATCAGGAGTGGGAATGGTGGTAGGAATGGGAGTGGGTTTGGGAGAGGAACAGGAGTAGGAGTGGATTGGGATTCTGAGTGGGAGTAGGAGTAGCAGGAGTGGTATTAGGTGTTGGAGTGGCGGTAGGAGTGTGATTGTAAGTGGGAGTAGGAGTACGCGAAGTGGTAGGGGAATTGGAGTGGGGATAGGAGTGGGAGCAGAATAGGTGTAGTAGGAGTGGGAGTGGTGGTGAGGGTGAGAGTGGGGGTGGAAAAGAGAGGGAGTGGAAATAGGATTAGGGGTAGTGTGGGCAGGAGTGGGTGTTGTCAGGGGCAAAAGGATGGGATTGAGAGTGGGAGTAGGAGTATCATGGGATTAGCAGTGGGGGTAGGAGAGGAAGTAGAAGTAGAAGTAGAAGTAGAAGTAGAAGTAGAAGTAGAAGTAGAAGTAGTAGTAGTTCTAGGAGTAGAAGTAGGAGGGGGTGGGATTGGGAGTTGGAGTAGCAGAAGTGGGAGGAGAATAGGAGTGGGGGGGTAGGAGTGGGAGTGGGAATAGGAGTAGCAATAGTGGTAGAAGGAGTGGGGGAGTGGGAATAGGAGTGGGAGTGGGATTGGGAGTAGGAGTAGCGGGGGTGGGCGTATGCAATATTTCGACCTAAAATCGAAAACGTTTTTGGGTCTTTTTTTTTCGTTTAGTATACAACGTGAAATTTTCCGATTCAATCAAAATGCATTTATATAATAATAAATTAAGTTGAAATAAAAGATAATATAATAAAATAAAATAAGAAATATCAAAATAAATTAGCATAAAAGACAATATACAAATTTTAATGTAATATCTTTGTAGCAAATTTTTTTATTTTTTGTTCACTATAAGACGTGCTATATCTAAAATGAGCATAAAATCCGGAAATGCAAAAAACATTTGGGTCAAATTTGCAATAAATTGTTATAAATAAATAAATTAGAGAGTTTGAACAAAAGTTGACTCATTATTTCTGATTTAATTTTTTTTAAAGCAACTAAAATGAAAAACAAAGAATCTGTGAAATAAAGACCTATGCTTTTACGTGTAAGTAAAATTTGTCCAAAAAATAGGCCGGTTAAATTATTACTTCTCTTTAAAGTTTTATTGTGCGCTAACAATTATTTTAGAACAATTTTTTAAGGATTTTGGTACAGACCAATATAGGTAATTGGCAGCAATGGGAAACAATATTTTATTTGAACTGAAAATGAGGGAAGCAAAAGTTCTCTCACCGTTTGGCGTGTACAAATATATACATATGAAGAGATGAAATATTTGAGCAACGCGATAATTGAGCATTTGGAGCTATGTACTCAGGGGGGTTTGTGAACATAATGCGTCCTACAGATGGCTAATTCGATAGTTGCACAGATTTTCGAATTTACAAAAAAAAATTTCTATTAATTATAAACCAATAGAGTAATATTTGTTAACAAAAATAGGACTATGCACTGCGGCTGATCAATACGAATCGATTCATATAACCTTTATATGATTTTACGTATACTAAGTATGCGAAACATCCTGTCAATTGATTGTATGGAAATTTTGTTAGCGTATTAATATATAGATAGTAGAGTAATATATGGCCTATGCAATATTTCGACCTAAAATCGAAAACGTTTTTGGGTCGTTTTTTTCGTTTAATATACAACGTGAAATTTTGCGATATAATCAAGTTGAATTTAAATAATAACAAACTAAGTTGAAATAAAAGATAATACAATAAATTAAAATACCAAATATCAAAATAAATTAGCATAACAGACAATATACAAATTTTGATATTGTTACGAATATTAGCAAAACTAAGGAGTGCTGCCATCTCCAGGCCGATGCTAAGCAGTGACGTGAATTCACATCAATAATTCAATCATTATGTATCTACATAAACGAATCAATAATTGCGTCTACACATATGTACACATTCCGACGAGCAACATTTCCATACAAGGCAGCGAGAGATGAGATGTCACACACAGATGAATTTACTTATACGCTTATGTGTGTGAGGGAGACTGTAAACTACAAACACATGCATATACCTTATCTGAGTTGTCACAAGAGAGAGCAATAATTTGTGCACGTAGTTGTGGCTGGCGATTTTGTAGCCGAAACAACTAGTAACTTCTGGAAATCGAAGAGCCTAGAAGTATGCAGCGTAAACTATAAAAGCGGTGCAGGCGAGTAAGAAGGAATTCAGTTTGATTTGAGTTGTCAAGCAGTTGCGATTAAGACGATATCTAGCGAGCAATAGCTGTATTATTTTGAATAGTAGAGTTTCCTTGAGCTATCAATCAGTGTGGTTATTAAGCAAGCTATTCGTTGCACAGTTGAGTGTATTGTGAAGTACTTTAATAAAGGCCATTTTGCATTATTACAAATTGGAGTTATTTATTCAACAGTTTAGTGATTCGAACTTAGCAGAGGATTGCAAATAAGAGGATTTGCAAGTAAATTCGTTACAATTGGTGTCAGAAGAGGAATTGTTGAATAAATTCCAGCAGACAACAAGGACATGGCAAAGTTCAGTGAATTGAAGATCCAGCAACTGAAAAGGGAGTTGGAGAACCGTGGATTAAATACAACTGGCAATAAGATCGAACTTCAAGCACGGCTACGAGAGGTAATGGAATCGCAAGGAATTGATGTGGACGAGTTCGTCTTTTATCCTGATGGGGACGAGACAACAACAAAAATTGAAGAGAAAAACGAAACATCCCAGACAGTTACGAGCACAGACTTGAACATGATATTGGCTGCAATAACAGCTCAAACATCGACAGTAACATCCAAGATGGAAGCACAGGAGGCACGCATTTCAGAAATGTCGTCACAAATGTCATCTCAACTGGAATCGCAGGAGACACGCATAACATCGAAGATTGAAGCACAAGAAACGCGTATGTCAGAAATGTCGACACAGATTACATCCAAGATGGAAACTCAACTGGAAGAGCAAAAGACATATATGACATCTCAGTTCGCTGAGCAGTTGAAAGCACAGGAGGCCCGCATATCCTCGCAGATGGAGGCACAGGAGATAAGGGTAACATCAAAGCTGGAAGCACAGGATACAAAAATTGTGCAGCTCGAGGACAAAATTGATGCCGAGATAGAAGCTTTGAGAGGTCGTATACAGGAGTTGCAAATGGATCGCCCGGCTGTTTCAGCAAGCAATACAAAGGGAAAAACACCATCCTTTGACGGTTCTGTTCCTTTCCAGGTCTTTAAGCTACAGTTTGAGAAGACCGCAGCAGTGAACAACTGGAATGCGGAAGATAAAGTTGCTGCACTGTTCGTGGTATTGAAGGGGCCAGCAGCGGAAATTCTACACACGATTCCCGAAGGAGAGCGGAACAATTATGAAGCATTGATGGCTGCTGTAGAACGACGTTATGGAAGCGAGCATAGAAAACAGATATTCCAAATTGAGTTGCAAAACCGCTACCAAAAAGCGAATGAGACATTGCAGGAGTTTGCTTCAGATATTGAAAGATTGGCTCATCTTGCAAATGCGGACGCACCCGTGGAATACACTGAAAGGGTAAAAACCCGGAGTTTCATAAATGGCATACGGGACGTGGAAATGAAGCGAGCTACATACGCAAACCCAAAGCTGACATTTGCTGAAACGGTATCACATGCATTGACTCAGGAAACGGCCTCACTATTGAGTAAACCAGCATACAAAGCTCATCGTGTAGAAGTGGAAAGACCAGATTGGGTTGACACTATTTTGGAAGCACTGAAGGGATCACAACAGAAGAATGCCGCAGTTATTAAATGTTTCAAGTGCGGCAACCCAGGTCACATTGCACGCCATTGCGATCTTGGCCCTAATAGTTCCAACAATGTGGGTGGCCGTAAACGCAAAGCTGGCGGAAATGAGCAAGAGCGTGTCGAATGTAAAGAACGAAAACTTGCCCCGGCTATTGAATGTCCTGTGATATCTGTGTCGCAAATTGGAAGGAAATCAAGCAGTCTTACCGTCAGAGGGAATGTGGATGGTAAAGAGCGTGTACTGACTGTAGATACGGGGGCATCTCATTCCTTGATTCGATCTGATTTGGTCTACAGGAGAGTAAAGTCATTACCTGGAGCAAGGTTGCGTACGGTCACAGGCGAGTATAAACAAGTCCAAGGCGAAGTGGTATGTGAGGTATTAATTGGAAAAGTCATGGTTCTACACAAATTCGTTGTGGCGGAGATCGTTGATGAAGTCATATTGGGAGTGGACTTCTTGGTTGACCATGACATCAGGATCGATATGCGGAGAAAAATTATGCGCTATAAGAACCAGGACATACCACTTAACTGTAGTTTGGAAAAAGGGTTTAGCAGTAATCGGGTACTGGTGGAAAAGACTCGACAAAGACCACGAAAGTCGAAGGCAAAGGTTGATAGATCGAATGGGCCAAATAAATCAAAATCAAAAGTACCTGCGAGAGAAACACTGGCATTGACAAAACCTAAAAGACGCAGGAAAATGAAGCAACGAATTTTCGAGAAGGAATGCGAGGGTAGTTTCAATCCAGAGCGCACTACTGTGGGGAAACGTGGGAACGATACTGATTATGCAAAGCAAATCCGTCCAGCGCAAGCTCTACGAAGTAGTTCATCGGCCAAACAACAGAGTGTAAAGGAACGAACCAGGGTATTGAGTGGTACGATGAAACACAGGTACCATGAGAACAATAATTCGAAAAGTTTCTTGGCGGGAGATTTGGTACTGTTATACAACCCTCACCGGTGGAAAGTTGTTCCATCCAAATTTCGGTGCAGTTGGGAAGGCCCGTACAAAATTGTGAAGAAGATCAGTGATACCATCTACCGCATACAAACCACTGGGAAACCACGGATTAGTAGGGTGGTACATTTGGAGATGCTAGCGGCGTTTAGATTGGGTGATTTGTCTGATCGGGACGATCAGACTTAGGTGGAGGGCAGTGTTACGAATATTAGCAAAACTAAGGAGTGCTGCCATCTCCAGGCCGATGCTAAGCAGTGACGTGAATTCACATCAATAATTCAATCATTATGTATCTACATAAACGAATCAATAATTGCGTCTACACATATGTACACATTCCGACGAGCAACATTTCCATACAAGGCAGCGAGAGATGAGATGTCACACACAGATGAATTTACTTATACGCTTATGTGTGTGAGGGAGACTGTAAACTACAAACACATGCATATACCTTATCTGAGTTGTCACAAGAGAGAGCAATAATTTGTGCACGTAGTTGTGGCTGGCGATTTTGTAGCCGAAACAACTAGTAACTTCTGGAAATCGAAGAGCCTAGAAGTATGCAGCGTAAACTATAAAAGCGGTGCAGGCGAGTAAGAAGGAATTCAGTTTGATTTGAGTTGTCAAGCAGTTGCGATTAAGACGATATCTAGCGAGCAATAGCTGTATTATTTTGAATAGTAGAGTTTCCTTGAGCTATCAATCAGTGTGGTTATTAAGCAAGCTATTCGTTGCACAGTTGAGTGTATTGTGAAGTACTTTAATAAAGGCCATTTTGCATTATTACAAATTGGAGTTATTTATTCAACAGTTTAGTGATTCGAACTTAGCAGAGGATTGCAAATAAGAGGATTTGCAAGTAAATTCGTTACAATATTATATCTTTGTAGCAAATTTATTAATTTTTTGTTCAGTATAAGCATAAAATCTGGAAATGCAAAAAACATTTTGGGTCAAATGTGGAATTAATTGTTATAAATAAATAAATTTAGTGAGTTTGAACAAAAGTTGACTCATTATTTTTCCAAAAAAATGGACCGGTTAAGTTATTAGTTCTCTTTAAATTTGTTTGTGCGCTAACAATTATTTTAGAGCAATGTATTAAGGATTTTGGTACAGACCAATATAGGTAAGTGGCAACAATGGGAAACAATATTTTATTTGAACGGAAAATGAGTGAGGCAGTAGTTCTCTCACCGTTTGGCGCGTACGAATATGTACATATATAGATGAAACATTTGAGCAACTATAAATTGGAAACGCTTGAATTCAAATGGCATGTCTGTTGGTATCAGTGGGATTCGCGGTATAAGCACAAATTCACATTTCCCTTTGCCGGTCAGTATTGTTGCTTCAATTAAATTCGTCCTAAACTTTTTTACATTCAGTCTTCTTCCATTACACAATTTTGGTGCATTTAAATTCCATAATAAAATAACTGATGAGCCGACCTTCAAATTTAAACAATGCGGTGGCATACCAGACGGTTCCAATGAATTCAAAAATTCAACTGGATAATTCACTGCGTCCTCTTGATTCATTGCGCTATCCACTGACTTGTATGTTGTCACCACACCTGGCAATTTTTTCAGAATGTGATGATTGATTTCATTGACATGTACATTTTTTGGTGCCAGTATTGCGCGTTCTCTCAACCAATCGTGCTTCATGTAATTTTGAACAATATTTGGAAACACTCTTTCAATTAGTTCTTCTTTTGATTGGATAATTGTACAAAAATTTTTTGGCAATGTAATCAAACCATTTGTTTTGTCGATTGAAATTTTGCCATTTCCGATCTCTAACAATTGCTTCGAGAACTGCTCTGCAGACTGATCATTGTGCAACTGAACACATATGTTTATGTGTAATGTTATTTTTTTCACGTATCGCCACAAAAGGGAAGACTTCAAACATGCATTGATCTCATCTGCCGGTGTTGATCGTGGAATAACGGGCAATGTTTGTCGAAAGTCACCTGACAATAAAATTAAAGCACCACCAGAAAGCCTTCGGTTTCCACGTAAATCTTGCATCGTTCGATTTAATGCTTCCAATGATTTTTTTTGCCATTGTACACTCATCCCATAGAATGGTCGCTGCTTTTTGCAAAACTTTTTCCATCGTTGAGTTTTTGGATATGTTACAGGTTGAGTTTCAACCACCTGTATATTCAATGGCAATTTTAAAGCTGAATGAGCTGTTCTTCCTCCATCCAATAAATTTGCAGCAATTCCAGAAGAAGCGAGTGCCAAAGCAATTTTCTGTTGCGATCGAATAGTTGCTAAAATCAATGAAATCACAAATGCTTTTCCGGTGCCGCCGGGTGCATCCAAAAAATATAATCCACCAGTGTTATCAGAAACAGTTTGCATTATTTTGTCATATATATCTTTTGCTGATTGTTCAATTTAGTGATGTTGGATTGAACAAATGTACGTAAATCGTCACAATCGAATTATTGTTCACGCTGCAACTAAATCATGCATTGGACGATTGTGTGAAATCAAAGCTAACTGCCCCAATGCTTTATTGGCAATCGCAAGACACATATCTTCAATTATTATCAAAGCTTCATTGTACATTTCCAATGTAATCAGCAAATCAGGATCCGTTGCTCTACGACGCATCCGAATAAAAATATTTTCAGTCATGTAATCTGAGATGAAATCGATGCATCACGAAGTGTTGCGTCCCAATGAGAGTTATCTTCTAACAAATGCAAGACCTGACATGCTTCGCGATATGTCTGACAAAAATGACCGTGAACTGTTCTTAAATCCTGAAATGATTTTGGTCCTCGAACGTTTACCAACAACATTCGCAAGCAGAAACATTCAGCATGGTTGGGATGTACCGTATACATCCTGCCCAAGGCATCTGTTTGGAAAATACCTGGATGACCATCAACTGGTATTCCTTGTTTACGCTGTTGAAATTTTTTCGATGATGCATTCCAGGTGTAATATTGCAGTATTCACACAATTGGAAAAAAGCAGTTAAAGTAGTTCCTGGTGGTTGTGCTGCTCTCTGCTGTACATTCTTAGTAGCGAAATAAACTCGTTGACCATTCTCCAGATGAACTGCCAAATGGACAACAACAGGATATCTTTCGTGCAAAGGAAACGAAAAGATACGCCAAACTGCTTCATTACTGCTTATGTATCGTCCCATTTTATATTGAGTGATTTCGTCATTTATATTTCCACCATCCACTCTAAAAACAGCCATATCACTTCCTTTATTCACATATTTACAAATGTTTGATAGACTTTACTGAGTTACAGTACTCAACATTTATGTGAGCCTGAAAAACTTTTGACAGTATCGGTGAATATGGCACGACCCAACGATTGTCAACTTCGATGCCTTGATTACGCACTCTCATTATCGCCGTTTTACCAATATTTTCAAATGATCGACGTCGACACAATGGATATCCGTCATTGACTGTTATGGTTTTGGAAATTAATGCTCTCGGATACCGCTTTGAACATTTCCCATCGATCATACATGGTGAATTCATATTTATTTCACCACATGTACCGTGAGTCATGTCTTTTGTTACCACTTCAAATAATTCTGGATCGATGGTTTCATATGGAATTTGGGATGATATGACGCTATCAATCTCGTCCGGTGTTATTTTACGTACCAGCCATATCAATATGTGTGCGTGTGGCAAACCCCTTTTTTGCCATTCAATCGAGTACATCCAACATTGTACCTTTCAAAACAAGCTTAATTTCACAACTAAATCCATCAGTGCCTTCAAGTTTTGCCGGAATACACGTGCCGTAACATCGTGTCGATCTGTTGGTGACTGACCGTCGAACAAATTATTTTTTATATCGGTCCACATGGGATTACACGTAAAAGTGATGAAAAGATCTGGAGGGCCGTATTTTCGAGCATATGACATATTATCTTGTGCATATTCGTGCATGTGGCGTGGACTACCAATATAAGAAGGTTGTAATATCGTCAGATGTCCGATATCATTCACAATTGCATCATTCGCTATTGCATCTTGCAAATGTATGTACTCTTCAGATCGCAATTTGGCTTGATTGAATCGGATGAAATTGAGACGTTCAGTTTCAACTTTTGCATACATGTCTACACTGTATTGGTGAATAAGTTTACCACATTTCAGAATTTAATTTTGTTCTTGTGCACGAATCATCAATCGATAATAATTCATCGCACTAACTTTCTTTTGAACATCCGAACTGTAAAAAATATGTTCATTCGATTTTAAATTTTAGTTTTTATTTAATATCTGATTAATATAATTAGTATATTATTTACCGGTTCTTGGATCTATCATTGGTATATTAATGTGATAACCATCATCACCTTTCCAATGTAGAATTGGATATTGTAATGCGTCGTAACTGCGACGAAGCTCCCAAACACGCTATAATTGTTAATTTCTACGATGAATTAAAATATCGCGGAATTGAAACTGATCGCCAACAATTACAATTGCCACTTCATCAATCGTCGGTACATTAAATCTTCTGGCAGGCGTTTTATCCGCTCTGATTATGATTTTGTGATTATCACATGGCATACGATCGAGAGCGGTTTTGAACAGTTTTACCAATTCATTGTTCTGATGAAAAAATCTGTTCAGATCGCAAATAATCGCTCGTTTTGTATGTGAGCCAATTGTGCAACTTTCATCCAACTCACGATTTTCATCTCCGATAAAATATATTTGCAAAAATTGATGGTTAGCGTCAGGAAATGGTAACAATGCACCCGCTCGATGATAAATCTGACCTTGAATCTGTAATGTGTATGCAATGTAATTTGATGTTGGATCAGAATCCTTAAAACATTGTAAAAACTGTTACTTAGATCCACAGAACAATTAGATATTCCACATGAAGTAATCACCTTAAATGTCGGCATAAAATTGTCTCTTATAATTTTTGTAGCACCAAAAGAAGTCATTTGAAATGATGAATTGTATTCTTGTATACGGTTCATAAAATGCTTCGACATTGGTCATCCTCTAAAAATCAAAGAGTGCAATGGATTAGGTGGAGTTTCAAATGCCGGCAATTTCACTTTGCCATTAGCACAACACATGCCTGCCGTTTCACCCAGAAACTTAGCTGCTTCACAATGTTGACATGTCGCACTCATTAATCCAATATATCCATGCATACTGTAATCAATTTGTGGATCGTAATTAAAAGCAGCACGATACATATTTTCTATCACGACGTCGTATTTGTCTTGGTCGTGCTGGATTTCTTTGCCGCTGTGGTTCTGCAGATCTATTTCATACATATCGTTCACGTCGTATTTCATTTTGTTGTGACAGGTCATCAATACTTTGCGCTCTTCTTTGAAGTAACATTCTGTTAGTACTACGCGTACGTCGACCGATATTTTGACGTCTGTCTCGAGGCATTTTCTCCAAGAGAAAGAAAAAAAATCACTAAAACTCAATGTTCAACGCAAGAAATTTAATTTAAGAAAAGCACATGTGCAAGCAAAAAATGCGCGATCGAAATTCACCCACATGTATATGTCCAAAAGACAAAACGAAAATACAAACCGTGCAAAAATTTTACGAAAAACACAATAAAACACGTGCGCACGATTAGATACAGTTGAAATCACTAAATGTATTCTGTAAAATGAACGAAGAAAGAATATTTGAAAAAATATATTTGAAGAGAAAAACATGAAACATCACAATTTTCTACTAAGTTCTTGTTCAACGATACGACATACTTACAGAAGGAATTCCTAATCTATGTATATAAAAATTTAAGAAAAAAAAACTTTTTTAAAAATAAGCTTTTATTATTGGTTAATAAAATTAACTAAAAAGTAAACAATAAATTGACTCTAAAGAAATATAACACTTTATAAGTTCATTGTAAGCTTTAACGATAATTAGGCTTTTTCGTCTGCGACAAAAGAATCCTATATTGTACATAAATATATATTTTTAACATTAAAACTTTACACCTAAATTATTAAACCTTACAGTTTATATCACATTTCTAATTGTTCTAATAAAAAACGTGTTGAATTTTGATGGTATAATTAAGAACATTTAGGATCTCCTTTTCTTGCTATCGCAATGTAACACGCTTTTATTAGAACAATTAGGACTGTGATATAAACTGTAAGGTTTAATAATTTAGGTGTAAAGTTTTAATGTTAAAAATATATAATTATGTACAATATAGAATTCTTTTGTCGCAGACGAAAAAGCCTAATTATCGTTAAAGCTTACAATGAACTTATAAAGTGTTATATTTCTTTAGAGTCAATTTATTGTTTACTTTTTAGTTAATTTTATTAACCAATAATAAAAGCTTATTTTTAAAAAAGTTTTTTTTCTTTAATTTTATTTTTTACTTTTTAGTTCGTTTTATTAACAAGTAATAGAAGCTTGTTCTTAGAAAAGCCTTTTTCTTAAATTTAATTTAAAAAGGAATTTTTTTAAATTTTTAGTAGGGTAAAATATTGTTTAAATTAGTTACGTAATCTTTACTTAGTTATTTGTAACGTTTCTCATTCTATCCATTTCTTTTAATGCATCAACTTACTTTTTAGTTAATTTTATTAGCCAATAATAAAAGCTTATTTTTAAAAAAAGTTTTTTTTCTTTAATTTTATTTTTTTCTTTAATTTTATTATATCATAATCCGAATATATTGGGGCATATTCATAATCGAAATAAAATGTGACTAAGTTAGTTGAAGCATTGTTGACAGAGAGCACATATAAAATTATGTCAAACAGTGTTAAATAACTTAACTTTGCCTATGCCGCGTTCAGTTTACAACTACTTATTGCAGATCTCTCATCTGTGGGTTAAATCTGTTTTAAAATAAAATTCTACTTTCGCTTAGCTAAAATTCCATCGCCAAAAATCTGTAAAACAAAATCAAGTGCGCAGAAAAGTATGCAACACTTACCGATAACAGCCTAACGGCGTTAGCGTTCGTTGTATCACAGAATTTTTACACTTTGAAAATGACGGCTGTTGTTTGCAAGGTTGCATTCATTTGAGACTTCGTTTTCACCATCTGGATTAACAGTCATGAGCCTGGACATTCGTGCAATTTTAGTGATGTAAATTGCATGGCGCCAGCGCCAATGCGGTGCCAGCTCAATGGTAGCTCATTGACGAAATGACTCCAATCGAATATTTGACGTTACTTAGTAGTGAGTGCGTAGTACATTTCACTTGCGCTATTGAGTGAAACGACTTTTGTGTGTCAGGCACGAGTTTGGTGTTATTGGCGCTACTGGCAATGATGACACTGAGCTGATGGCGGTAGCGCTGGTAGTTCAGCTTTTGAGTTGTATATTTTAAATTTAATGCACAATTAATATGGGTGTGTTTGAGCGGCCAAATAATAACATTAGTATTGCTAAAGTGCTGCTAAGTTGATGGAATGTCGCTAATTTCCTAGCGATTATCAATAGATTGTCAATATTTCGTTAAGCGGGCACGCGTAATTGCCACATCTGCTCAAATTTTCCAAGTTTTTCCATTCTTGATTTAACTTAAGCTGTTATGCCAATATTTTTCTGCCAGTTTTTTTCAAATACGTAATTTTTCCAAAAGCAAAATAAATTACAGAAAAGATTACAGAGTTAAACAGCCTTAAAAATTCAGCTATGTTGGTTATACACAGAAATACAACAGAGGGTTGTGTCTCCGCTTTTCGCAAGCGTTGAGATTCACCACGCGTGACACGCGTGATTCACCACGTCCAAATATCACAATGCACGGATAGGTACCGGCGGGTTTGTATGGGACTTAGGCTGTTATGCCAAAGTAAATACAAATCTTTACCGATAACTGTGTTATCGATTAATTTATCGAATTCTAACAAAGTAATATTGCATTGTCATCGGAGTTATACATGTGAGCAAAATTTCAGCTCAATCGGACACCGGGAAGTGTATCAAATTTAACTTGCAAAATTCCATTACAGACAACAAAAGTGAAACTAAATAAAAGCTTATAAAAATAAGTGCACATTTTTGATGTTACTTTATAACTTGAGACCGGCTCCACCAGATCCAACCAAATTTCTACGGTATATTTGGGCTGTCATGTAGATAGTTTCTGTAAAGTTTGATTGAATTTGGTTGAGCGGTTCATGAGATATATCACACCAAGCTACGGCTACGTTTCATACCAATAGTTCGTGCTTATATGCATATTTGCGTTATTTCATGAAATGGAATAGGTGCTGCTTATTTCCATTCTGCATTATTGAATGGAATTGACGTTTCTAGATAATCAAAAAATCATAATCAGAGCGAATAAAACGCCTTTTGGTGAGCATGCTAGAAGGTTTAATGTGCCGACGATTGATGAAGTGGCAATTGTAATTGTTGGCGATCAGTTTCAATCCCGCGATATTGTCTTTCATCGTAGAAATGAACGATTGATGAAGTGGCAATTGTAATTGTTGGCGATCAGTTTCAATCCCGCGATATTGTCTTTCATCGTAGAAATGAACAATTACAGCGTGTTTCGGAGCTCCATCGCTGTTACGACGCATTACAATATCCAATTCTACATTGGAAAGGTGATGATGGTTATCACATTAACATATCAATGATAGATCCAAGAACCGGTAAATAATATACTAATTATATTAATCAGATATCAAATAAAAACTAAAATTAAAATCGAATGAACATATTTTTTACAAGTCAAAAGAAAGTTAGTGCGATGAATTATTATTCTTATCGATTGATGATTCGTGCACAAGAACAAAATTACATTCTGAGATGTGGTAAACTTTTTCACCAATACATTGTAGACATGTATGCAAAAATTAAAACTGAACGTCTCAATTTCATCTGATTCAATCAAGCCAAATTGCGATCTAAAGAGTACATATATTTGCAAGAAGCAATAGCGAATGATGCAAATGTGAATGATATCGGACGTCTGACGATATTACCAGCTTCTTATATTGGTAGTCCACTCCACATGCACGAATATGCACAAGATGCTATGTCATATGTTCGAAAATACGGCCGACCAGATCTTTTTATCACTTTTACGTGTAATCCGATGTGGAACGATATAAAAAATAATTTGTTCGACGGTCAGTCACCAACAGATCGACGCGATGTTATAACACGTGTATTCCGGCAAAACTTGAAGGCACTGAAGGATTTAGTTATGAAATTAAGCGTTTTTGGAAAGTTACAATGTTGGATGTACTCGATTGAATAGGAAAAAAGAGGTTTGCCACACGCACACATATTTATATGGCTGACACGTAAAATAGTACCGGACGAGATTGATAGCGTCATATCAGGCGAAATACCATATCAAAACATGATACAGAATTATTTGAAGTGGTAACAAAAAACATGCTTCAAGGTCCATGCAGTGAAATAAATATGAATTCACCATGTATGATCGATGGGAAATGTTCAAAGCGGTATCCGAGAGCATTAATTTCCGACACCATAACAGCCAATGACGGATATCCATTGTATCGACGTCGATCATTTGAAAATAATGGTAAAACGGCGATAATAAGAGTGCGCAATCAAGACATCGAAGTTGACAATCAATCGTTGGGTCATGCCATATTCACCGATACTGGCAAACGTTTTTCAGGCTCACATAAATGTTGAGTACTGTAACTCAGTAAAGTCTATCAAATACATTTGTGAATATGTGAATAAAGGAAGTGATATGGCTGTTCTTAGGGTAGATGGTGGAAATATAAATGATGAAATCACTCAATATCAAATGGGGCAATACATAAGCAGTAATGAAGCAGTTTGGCGTATCTTTTCGTTTCCTTTGCACGAAAGACATCCTGTTGTTGTCCATTTGCAGTTTATCTAGAGAATGGTCAACGAGTTTATTTCACTGCCTTGGGCAGGATGTATACGATACATCCCACCAATGCTGAATGTTTCTATTGCGAATGTTTTTGGTAAACGTTCGAGGACCAAAATCATTTCAGGATTAAGAACAGTTCGCGGTCATTTTTGTCAGAAATATCGCGAAACATGTCAGCTCTTGCATTTGTTAGAATATGACACTCATTGGCACGCAACACTTCACGATGCATCGATTTCATCTCATCCATAGTAAATACGAATTCTATTTTCGATTATAATATCAACATGCATGCCATCGAATCCAATTGAATTGTGGAATAAATATAAAGATTACATGACTGAAGATATTTTAATTCAGATGCGTCGTAGAGCAATGGATCCTGATTTGCTGATTACATTGGAATAGTACAATAAAGCTTTGATAATAATTGAAGATATGTATCTTGCGATTGCCAATAAAGTATTGGGCAGTTAGCTTTGATTTCACCAAATCGTGCAATGCATGATTTATTTGATAGAGGGTTGCAGCGTGAACAACAATTCGATTGTGACGATTTACGTTCATTTGTTCAAACCAACACACCAAATTGAATAATCAGCAAAAGGATTTATATGACAAAATCATGCAAGCTGTTTCTGATAACACTGGTGGATTATATTTTTTGGATGCACCCGGCGGCACCGGAAAAGCATTCGTGATTTCATTGATTTTAGCAACTATTCGATCGCAACAGAAAATTGCTTTGGCACTCGCTTCTTCTGGAATTGCTTCAACTTTATTGGATGGAGGACGAACAGCTCATTCAGCTTTAAAATTGCCACTGAATATACAGGTGAAACTCCAACCTGTAACACATCCAAAAACTCAGCAATGGCAAAAGTTTTGCAAAAAGCAGCGGTCATTCTATGGAATGAGTGTACAATGGCAAACAAAAAATCATTGGAAGCATTAAATCGAACGATGCAAGATTTACGTGGAAACCGATGGCTTTTTTGTGGTGCTTTAATTTTATTGTCAGGTGACTTTCGACAAACATTGCCCGTTATTCCACGATCAACACCGGCAGATGAGATCAATGCATGTTTGAAGTCTTCCCTTTTGTGGCGATACATGAAAAAATTAACATTACACATAAACATGCGTGTTCAGTTGCACAATGATCAGTCTGCAGAGCAGTTCTCGAAGCAATTGTTAGAGATCGGAAATGGCAAAATTTCAATCGGCAAAACAAATGGTTTGATTACATTGCCAAACATTTTTTGTACAAAAGAAGAACTAATTGAAAGAGTGTTTCCAAATATTGTTCAAAATTACACGAATCACGATTGGTTGAGAGAACGCGCAATACTGGCACCAAAAAATGTACATGTCAATGAAATCAATCATCACATTCTGAAAAAATTGCCAGGTGTGGTGACAACATACAAGTCAGTGGATAGCGCAATGAAACAACATGACGCAGTGAATTATCCAGTTGAATTTTTGAATTCATTGGAACCGTCTGGTATGCCACCGCATTGTTTAAATTTGAAGGCCGGCTCATCAGTTATTTTATTACGGAATTTAAATGCACCAAAATTGTGTAATGGAACAAGACTGAATGTAAAAAAGTAGATGACGAATTTAATTGAAGCAATAATACTGACCGGCAAAGCGAAAGGTGAATTTGTGCTTATACCGCGAATCCCACTGATACCAACAGACATGCCATTTGAATTCAAGCGTTTGCAATTTCCAGTGCGCCTGTCATTTGCTATGTCAGTCAACTAGGCGCAAGGACAAACGCTTCGGGTAAGGGGTCAGAATATACCCGCGGTAGGTATGCCTGTCGTAAGAGGCGATTAAAATACCACATTCAAGGGGTGTGCATCGCAACCCTTCAGGTTGCCAGCGCAATATATAGCTTCTCCAAACCCAATTGTCAACCTCACCTATCCGCGGCGAATCCTGTTTCACTAACAGACGAGGCTCTGGCGACCCCAAGCTCCTCATGGAACTTGGTGGTGGGGAGGGAGGGGATGGCCTGAAGGCTTAATGTGGCCACATAAATCGTTCCCGAGATGGTCGGGCTAGCACCTTAATGATGCTGTGGTACCGGAGCGTACCGGATCTGTAAAAAAAATCATTTTGAGGCATGTAAGGCACAGCTCTCTAATTGTGCCATGCTAGCTCACCCTCTGCCAAATGCAGAGCTCTCACTCTGGGTTGATGCATCTGACTACGCAGCCGGAGCGGTTTTAAAACAAGTTGTTGATGGGAATCTCCAGCCGCTTGGATTTTTTTTTAGGAAATTTACGCTAGCCGAAGTGCGTTATAGTACACAAGACCGTGAGCTTTCTGCGATCTATTTTGCTATGCGTCACTTTCGTTATATGGTGGAGGGTCGCAGTTGCCATGCTTATACTGATCATAAGCCTCTTACCTTTGCGTTTTCACAGGTACCACACAAAGCTTCAGATCGGCAAGTGAGACAGTTGGAGTTCATTTCACAAATAACAACAGACATTCGACATGTTAAAAGTGAGGATAATGTGACTGCTGACTTGCTTTCTCGCATTAACGCACTTACGGCTACGCCTATTAACAACGACGAACTAGCTGACGAACAAATTAACGATGTAGAGCTAACTTCATATAATGATGGCAGTAAGAACCATTCGCTCAAGTTAAAAAGCATTTTACTACCTTCTAATCAAATAGAGTAGTTTGCGATGTTTCGACCGCTAACATTCGTCCTATCATTACAAAGGAGTTCCGTAACCAGGCCCTACACGCAGCAAACAACCTATCGCAACCTGGTATGCGCGCAACAGCTAAATTGATGACTCAACGGTTTTTGTGGAGAACGGTAGATTGAGCGACACTGGCCCGATCTGATATGGAAAAGTAGCCAACTACCAAATTTTGTTGCAAGCAAATCATAAGAAGAATTTTACATTTGCATTGGCTAATGGTGTTGGCACACTTTGCAAGTGAAATTATTTTTCCTACTGGTTGGTAAATTTTCTAACATTTTGCACAATTAAAAACTGCAATATAACAATCGAATACGACACAAAATATGTTAGCAAGCATTTTTGTTGTATAGGGAGAATTTTTATAACAGTGCTTCGCGAAATTTTGTATGCGAATGGGCAAGGCGAAATAAACTTCAATTGCCAAGTCTGAAGTTCCTTCATATTTACAAACGCAACATCTTGGTTGATTGCGGCGATGTTATTGGAATGCATAAGCTTGTGTTAAACGTATCTATGTATATGAAAAATTTAAATGTGCCGCGGGCTTTACGATTATAGTACTTTTGCAAACATACACCCCTATTCTGCATTTGGTATTCTTCATTACGACGGAATCGTAAAGAGAAGAGGAAGAGCAAATAATTTTTCGAAATCAGCTGTTGGTACGGAATGTGTGAACATTGGAACAAAATAAATTAAAGAAAATATGTAAAAACAAGTAAGGAAGGCTAAGTTCGGGTGTAACCGAACATTACATACTCAGTTGAGAGCTTTGGAGACAAAGTAAGGGAAAATCACCATGCTGTAAAAAGAACCTAGGGTAACCCTGGAATGTGTTTGTATGACATGTGTATCAAATGGAAGGTATTAAAGAGTATTTTAAGAGGAAGTGGGCCATAGTTCTATAGATGGACGCCATTTAGGGATATCGCCATAAAGGTGGATCAGGCCTGACTCTAGAATTTGTTTGTACGATATGGGTATCAAATGAAATGTGTTAATGATAATTTTAAAAGGGAGTGGGCCTAAGTTCTATAGGTGGACGCCTTTTCGAGATATCGCCATAAAGGTGGACCAAGGGTGACTCTAGAATTTATTTTGTACGATATGGGTATCAAATGAAAGGTGGTAATGACTATTTTAAAAGGGAATGGGCCTTAGTTCTATAGATGGACGCCGTTTCGAGATATCGCCATAAAGATGGACCAGGGGTGACTCTAGAATTTGTTTGTACGATATGGGTATCAAACGAAAGGTGTTAATAAGTGTTTTAAAAGGGAGTGGGCCTTAGTTCTATAGGTGGACGCCTTTTCGGAATATCGTTATAAAAGTGGACCAGGGGTGACTCTAGAATGCGTTTGTACAATATGGGTATCAAGTGAAAGGTGTTAATGAGTATTTTAAAAGGGCGTGGGTCTTAGTTCTATAGGTGGATGCTTTTTCGAGATATCGCCATAAACGTGGACCAGGGGTGACTCTAGAATTTGTTTGTACGATATGGGTATCAAATGAAAGATGTTAATGAGTATTTTAAAAGGGCGTAGGCCTTAGTTCTATAGGTGGATGCCTTTTCGAGATATCGCCATAAACGTGGACCAGGGGTGACTCTAGAATTTGTTTGTACGATATGGGTATCAAATGAAAGGTGTTAATGAGTATCTTAAAAGGACGTGGGCCTTAGTTCTATAGGTGGACGCGTTTTCGAAATATCGCCATAAAGGTGGACCAGGGGCGACTCTAGAATTTGTTTGTACGATATGGGTATCAAATGAAAGGTGTTAATGAGTATTTTAAAAAGGAGTGGGCCTTAGTTCTATAGGTAGACGCCTTTTCGAAATATCGCCATAAAGGTGGACCAGGGGTGACTCTAGAATTTGTTTGTACGATATGGGTATCAAATGAAAGGTGTTAATGAGTATTTTAAAAGGGAGTGGGCCTTGGTTCTATAGGTGGACGCCTTTTCGGAATATCGTTATAAAAGTGGACCACGGTTGACTGTAGAATGCGTTTGTACAATATGGGTATCAAACGAAAGGTGTTAATAAGTGTTTTAAAAGGGAGTGGGCCTTAGTTCTATAGGTGGACGCCTTTTCGGAATATCGTTATAAAAGTGGACCAGGGGTGACTCTAGAATGCGTTTGTACAATATGGTTATCAAATGAAAGGTGTTAATGAGTATTTTAAAAGGGCGTGGGCCTTAGTTCTATAGGTGGACGCCTTTTCGAAATATTGCCATAAAGGTGGACCAGGGGTGACTCTAGAATTTGTTTGTACGATATGGGTATCAAATGAAAGGTGTTAATGAGTATTTTAAAAAGGAGTGGGCCTTATTTCTATGTGTGGACGCCTTTTCGAGATATTGCCATAAAGGTGGACCAGGGGTGACTCTAGAATTTGTTTGTACGATATGGGTATCAAATGAAAGGTGTTAATGAGTATTTTAAAAAGGAGTGGGCCTTAGTTCTATAGGTGGACGCCTTTTCGAAATATCGCCATAAAGGTGGACCAGGGGTGACTCTAGAATTTGTTTGTACGATATGGGTATCAAATGAAAGGTGTTAATGAGTATTTTAAAAGGGCGTGGACCTTAGTTCTATAGGTGACCGCCTTTTCGAAATATCGCCATAAAGGTGGGCCAGGGGTGACTCTAGAATTTTTTCGTACGATATGGGTATCAAATGAAAGGTGTTAATGAGTATTTTAAAAAGGAGTGGGCCTTAGTTCTATATGTGGACGCCTTTTCGAGATATCGCCATAAACGTGGACCAGGGGTGACTCTAGAATGCGTTTGTACGATATGGGTATCAAATTAAAGGTATTAATGAGGGTTTTAAAAGGGAGTGGCCGTTAGTTGTATATGTGAAGGCGTTTTCGAGATATCTACCAAAATGTGGACCAGTGTGTACCAGAACATCATCTGTCGGGTACCGCTAATTTATTTATATATGTAATACCACGTACAGTATTCCTTCCAAGATTCCAAGGGCTTTTGATTTCGCCCTGCAAAACGTTTCATTTTATTCTACTTAATATGGTAGGTGCCACACCCATTTTACCAAGTTTTTTCTAAAAATATATTTTGCGTCAATAGACCAATACAATTACCATGTTTCGTTCCTTTTTTCGTATTTGGTATATAATTATGGCATTTTTTTCATTTTTCGATATCGAAAAAGTGGGCGTGGTCATAGTCGGATTTCGGCCATTTTTTACACCAATACAAAGTGAGTTCAGATAAGTACGTGAACTGAGTTTAGTAAAGATATATCGATTTTTGCTCAAGTTATCGTGTTAGAGGCCGATCGGAAGGACAGACGGTCTACTGTGTATAAAAACTGGGCGTGGCTTCAACCGATTTCGCCATTTTTCACAGAAAACAGTTATCGTCCTAAGAGCTAAACCTCTACCAAATTTCACAATGATTGGTTAATTTTTGTTCGACTTATGGCATTAAAAGCATCCTAGACAAATTAAATGAAAAAGGGCGGAGCCACGCCCATTTTGAAATTTTCTTTTATTTTTGTATTTTGTTGCACCATATCATTACTGGAGTTGAATTTTGGCATAATTTACTTATATGCTGTAAAGATATTAACTTTTCTTTTAAAATTTGAATTAAAAAAAATTTTTTTTTAAAAGTGGGCGTTCCTGCCAAACTTCATCATGATATCTTCAACGACTGCCAAATTACAGCTTGCAAAACTTCTAAATTACCTTCATTTAAAAGTGGGCGGTGCCACGCCCATTGTCCAAAATTTTACTAGTTTTCTATTCTGCGTCATAAGCTCAACTCACCTACCAAGCTTCATCGCTTAATGCGTATTTGGTAATGAATTATCGCACTTTTTCGATTTTTCGAAATTTTCGATATCGAAAAAGTGGGCGTGGTTATTGTCCGATATCGTTCATTTTAAATAGCGATCCGAGATGAGTGCCCAGGAACCTGCATACCAAATTTCATCAAGATACCTCAAAATTTACTTAAGTTATCGTGTTAACGGACAGACGGACGGACGGACGGACATGGCTCAATCGAATTTTTTTTCGATACTGATGATTTTGATATATGGAAGTCTATATCTATCTCGATTCCTTTATACCTGTACAACCAATCGTTATGCAATCAAAGTTAATATACTCTGTGAGCTCTGCTCAACTGAGTATAAACACTGAAAAACGTTTATATTTTATTAGCCACGCCATTTTGTATAAAAAAAGCAATAGAATATATTGCCGCAGTGTTATATTTTTTTGAGTGAAGTGCTTTCATAATTGTAAGTGTGTTTTTGTCGTTCTTTTGGCCAATTCCCTGCCGTGGCCACCAAGTTTTGTTAAAACGGATTCCTGCATGAATATAGTTGACATTTTCTGAATTTTAAGGATGCTACTTTCACTGCACTGGCCTAAAATACTTTATAAAGGTTTATTTATTCTTTCCGCAAGGATTGTTTACGTTTTCGCTTCACCTTCCTCTACGCCGGCAGCTTGCTTTGGCATATAACTGGACCCAACGAACAGACACAAATTACAGCTGTCTATTATAATGGAATCATTTATGGAGTTGGAAAGCAACGCATACGAAAATTGCCAGGCGAGAATGGAAAGGCAAATATTGCGAGATTTGTGTAATCCATTTGAGATGAGTGACGAATTGTAAGAAATTGAACTTAAAAGTGGTAAAGTTTAATGACTTATTTTCTTATTTAGGTTCAAAAAAAACTTTCGATTTAACAAGGATGCTTTCAAGTATGTGTTAGATACTTTTGCGGGGCAAATACGTCCAAGGACTTCGACATCGACATGTTGTTTTTGGCCTGGAAACATATAAAAAACAATCATCATCGTAGAAGGCTTACGTTTCTTAACAAGTTTTACATACATTTTTGTTAAAATTCTGTTATAAATTAATAAAAAAATAAAAAGAAAATATTTTTCCGTCAACTAATTTGCAACTTAGAAAAACGGAACTACGATCGAAATGCAGAATACAAAAATTGAACGATTCGAAGTTGGATCGAAAGAGATTGGAACACAGAATACCAAAATTGCCAAATCGAAAAAATTCCAATCCAAGTCAAAATGCAGAATAGGGCTGATAGTTTCAGTTTTGAAAAGCCATGTCACAATCAAACAAACAATTCGCTCGTTCTCCGCCTATAAAATCGTACGCACACAAATTACACATTAGGGTGGGCCCAAAATCCACTTTTTCTGAAGTTTCATCACTAATACAAAAAATTTCTTTCTTTGTACAAGAAAAGTTTTCCGAAAACAAACAAAAATTCAGGTCGATATCTTAGACTTAAAAGTAAAAGTTATTTCGTTTTCCAACTTATTTTGATTGTAAGTTCAGTTTCTACAAAAACGGTCTGTCAATTATATTAAGTCCACTTAATAGTTACTGAGATAATTGCAATTTTGTTCTAAGAAAAGAAATTTTTCGAGATAATATCATTTTTTTTTTTCAGAGTAAAAAATTATTTTTTTAAAGAAACTTCAAAGGGAATTCATTTTTCTACAAAACAGACCTGACAGTTACTGAAGTAATTGCAATTTCGTTCTAAATAAAATAATTTTAAAAAAATGTTAAGTTAAACGGTTTTATTGAAAACAATACTTACATGAAGTAATAATAATACTAAAAGCTAGAAAATAATTAGGTAGTCATCACACTCCTCATCAATCTAGGACGTTGATCATGAGCGTTCATGCATGAAATTTTTAAAAATGTGAGGCGTAGCATAACCTTGTTAAGGTTCAGTTGGTCTTATATATGACTATCAATAGAAATTTGACGCGTCCAACGCTTTTATTTAATTGTCTGATCAACGCCCTAGATTGATGAGGAGTGTGATGACTAGTACCTACCTAATTATTTTCTAGCTTTTAGTATTATTATTACTTCATGTAAGTATTGCTTTCAATAAAACCGTTTAGCTTAAACATTTTTTTTAAATTATTTTATTTTCAAGTTTTGAGTCTTTATTTAATTGCCTATTATTTCATTCTATTTAGTTCATGTAGTGACTCATTATTACAAGGACTCTTTCCTGACACTTTGTTACAATCTAAGTCCTCAATACATAATCCTTCCAAAGACTTTACTCGACTCTGCGCCACATATGCTTGTCCCTCCTCCAACTCCAAAATATTTGGATGTCACTTCTACCGGACTGTATGTAATATTTGTTCCAAATATTAGCCAAATCGGACATCATAAGTCGCTTTCTATTCATGAATGTATTATGTTTCCAAATATGCACCAAATCGAACCACAAATACGATTTGTTTAGTATCTAGATCCTTGCGCCACCTGGCGGCGATTTTTTCTTGTTATTGCATTAGCATAGGGTTCTGAACTATATTCCAAGTTTGAAGCTTGTAGCTTATCGGGAAGTTACTTAAATTTCAATTAAAAAATTCTATTCTTGTATGTATTGTGTGTTCCAAATATGAACCAAATCGGACTACAAATACGGTTTTTTTGAATATCTCGATCCTTGCGCCACCTAGCGGCGATTTTTTATTTGTCGCTTTCTATTACTGTATGTATTATGTGCTCTAAATATGAGCCAAATCGGACCCCAAATACGATTTTTTTGAATATCTCGATCCTTGCGCCACCTAGCGGTGATTTTTTCTTATTATTGCATTGTCATCGGGTTCTGAACTATATTCCAAGTTTGAATTGTGTAGCATATCGGGAAGTTACTTAAATTTCAATTACAAAATTCTATTCTTGTATGTATTATGTGTTCCAAATATGAACCAAATCGGACTACAAATACGATTTTTTTGAATATCTCGATCCTTGGCCCACCTAGCAGCGATTATTTTCATAGGTCGCTTTCTATTCTTGTATGTATTATGTGTTATAAATATGAGCCAAATCGGACCACAAATACGATTTTTTTGAATA
This sequence comes from Eurosta solidaginis, assembly GCF_040869045.1. NCBI lineage: Eukaryota > Metazoa > Arthropoda > Insecta > Diptera > Tephritidae > Eurosta > Eurosta solidaginis. Next base: position 200,117,049 of record NC_090324.1, read on the forward strand.
TGTCGATCCTTACGCCACCTAGCGGCGATTTTTTCTTATTATTGCATTGTCATCGGGTTCTGAACTATATTCCAAGTTTGAAGCTTGTAGCTTATCGGGAAGTTACTTATGTAAATTTCAATTACAAAATTCGTGCCAGCAAGTCAAGCCAAATAAAATCGTTTAAAAATGCAATTTTTCAAGATAGTGTATAACTTTTTCAGGGTAAAAATGAATTTTATTAATATGCAAAGCAGACCAGATGAAATAAATTTAAATATCACAAAATTGCAATTATCTCAGTAACTGTCAACTGACGTAAAATCGTTTTCGGAACTTTTTTGTAGTAAATTTAAATTTTTTTACCTTCGTTAATTTAGATTTTGAGACGTATTCATAATAATTTCTCTAATTAAATTATTGTATTTTTATTATGATGGAAAAACTGAAAGGAGAATCGATGGTATATATATTATATACCCCGTATAAACTGAAGCTTTAAATTTCATCAAATTTCATCAAATACTTACGTTTACGTCATAGATTGTTGAAATACGTGATTCGTAGTCATAGTTTTTACATGCAGACCACAAAAAACGTGAAAATGTGCATCCTCACACCAAGTACCTCCTATTTTTACAACTTTCATGAAAATGAAATGGTATATTAACTTTGGCACGAATCTTAAAATTGTAAATCCTTAAAGGAAAATAGATAAACCCACCATTAATAATACCGAAATAATCAGGATGAAGAGCTGAGTTGATTAACCATGTCCGTCTGTCCTTCTGTTTGTATGCAAACTAGTCCCTTAATTTTGGAGATATCTTGATAAAATTTGGTGAGCGCGTGTATTTAGGTGTCCAATTAGACATTGGTCGGAACCGGCGGGATCGGACCACTATAGCATATATCCTCCATACAACCGATTTTTCAGAAAAAGAGGATTTTTGTCAAATTCCTCAATTTATCAGATTGAAGCTTCAAACTTCACCATATGCTTTCGTATATTGCACGTATTGTTGTCTGAAAAAATGGATGAGATCGGTCTTATATACCCCTCACAACCGATTATTACGATAAGAAACTTTTCGTAATTACTGCCCCGTTTTGAGAGCTAGAGGCTTCAAATTTCAAAGAATGCTTATGTATAACATAGTAGCATTACCCGTCATCTCTGTAGAAACTGCAGTGCGCATATTCATTTACAGTAGAATCGCGAGAAAGTTAATCGCTAGTGTTCGGCCTTATACCACTAAACTGGTAGATCTAACACTATCTTTCTTTTATTTGAAGATCTACCACCTCTACCACGCGAGCTCGAAAAAAGGTGGTAGTTTTTTATAGAATTTTTTTGAAGAAACCTTTGCTTTTCCACAATTTTTTGAGAAGAGAAACAATAATATTTGTTGAAGAATAGTTTTATAAAACTCAAAATAACACCTAGCGATGCTTTGATCACCATTTAATCTCTTTTCCTTTAGAATTTTAGTACGTAACTGCCATTTCCACCTACCTATGTATATATAGGAAAAAGTGAGTAATATTCACTACTTAAAAATATTTCAAATATAACCCAATGATACCACTTTTTTCATAAATATACAACTATTTTCTGAAACATCTACCACTAATAAAATTTTAAAGTCCGCACACTGTTAATCGCTCGGCTAAGTTCACCGAGTATGAGCGTCCATGTCCCGGTCTAAAAAGTTAACTATGTATTGGTTAACTTTTCTGAACTCATTTTTCAAATCTAACCGTTTGCTTGGCAATAAAAAAAGTGCAGGTATTCCCCGAATTCCTGTATTAAAAATTATTGTCGGTGTCGCGTGGCGCAAATGTAGTTAGTCATGGGCATTTAAACTTTTGAGTTATGTAATTGTGTTAACTTGTGTTAAAGCTTGTGTTTTGGTTAACTTTTTCGCGATTCTACTGTATTAAACTTAGAATATTAATAAAATTAACTTAATTCATTCGATTTACCGACTCGTTCGGCATCGTGAACTATTTAATCTGTTTAATTAATCGACAATTGGAAGTTCGAGTGACAGATAACCAGCAAACTAAAAGACCGAGGGCGGAGGAACTCGAAAATGGTAAGTACGAATTTTCCATTAAAGAGTGATTAGGGTTTTTCCGTCGAGAATACATAAACATTTAATAAAATTTCATTAATCAGACTGCTTTTTAACAGTCGAGTATAAATAACAGTAGCGAGCAATATATTTGCATCAGCATTTTTTCGTGAGATCAATCGGATATAGTCCGTTTATGCATAATATGCATTGCATATACTGAAGTCGCGGCAAGAAACAAGTGCATACAGCTTGTTTTTATAGCTTTTTTTTAATATCAAAAGAGGATTCTTGTGTCTACGTATTTCTAATTCGCTACATCTATCAGCATAAAAAAAAATTCAAGTAGATAAACTTCATAACATGCAAACATTGCTCACTGCATCTACGTGAATCAAAGAGAATTCTTGAATAACTTAAAATAAATATTTACAGGACGGAAACTCTGATGGAAAAGATAATAAGAAGCGACGAGCTATCAAGAGCATCAAAGGATATTTTTGCAAGCTGCCAAAACTTCAATAACAGGTCTGCGATGATACAAATGTAGAAAACGGAAGTACTGTTCCACTCTTAAGTCATACTGATCGCGACACAAATACATTGTTAGTTTATAATAATGATGAGAAAACGTTGCATCCAACATCTATGAATACTGAAGCGGGTTCGAATGTACGTATATCACTTTCACAAAATTCTATTGTTAAAAAATACAACATAGGAATTTTGTGGGAAAAAACCTTTATTAGATAATTATACGAAGTACAACTTACTAAAATATCCTTGGGTACCACCGAAGAACTATATCTTCCCTTTTTCGATTAAAAAAGGATAAATAGAAAAGCGATACTTTAAACATCATTTTTTAGCTGAATATGAGCGCCTTGTTTATTCTGAACAAAAAAGGATGTTTTTGTAAATATTGTTTCTTATTTGCAAGTGATACTGGTGACTCGAAATCGAATCTTCCTCTCAATGCACTTGCCAAAGTTCCTGTGACATCGTTTGCAAAATTGTCCGCTAAAGAAGGTGTACTAAATAACCACGCTATTAACAAATATCGCTCTAAGTCAGCCCTTTTTAGTCAAGATTTCATAAATACCTATGAAAATCCAGGAAAGGAAATCACTAATTTGCTTTCTTCTCATCGCATGGAACAAGTTGAGAAAAATAGAAGATTGTTGGAGATTATTATAAAAACTATTATTCTTTTTGGGCGACAGAATTTAGCATTAAGAGGCCATAGAGATGACGGTAAACTTAACTTTTCTGAATCAGCAACAAACGAGGGTAATTTTAGGGCAATTTTGAATTTTTAGTCGCTGCAGGTCATAAAGAGCTTGAAGAACTTTTAAATTCTACACATCCAAGAGCTACTTATATAAGCAACACGACTCAAACGATCTTATTCAATGCTGCAAAGATGAAATTCAATCTATTTTAATAGAGAGGGTTAAAAAAGCTAGATTTTTTGCAATTATTTTCGATGAAACTACTGATTGTAGTCATACTGAACAACTCAGCCTTTGTTTGCGGTATTTATATGATGGCAATATAAGAGAAGATTTTGTAACTTTCCTTGATGCGTACGATTCGATTCGAGAAGAAGATGGTATAAATGGAGAAAAAAAATTGACAGGTGTAGCCTTGGCACACATAGTGATCGATATTTTTAATAATTTAGGACTACCCTTCGAAGATTACGTTGGAATTGGAACGGATGGATGTTCTGTAATGACATCAGAAGTTAAGGGAGCTGTGCAGGAACTTCTTAAGATATGTACCAATGCTAATCATTGTCCATGTTTCAATCATTGTCTTAATAACTCGCTTGCGAAAACGTCGAAAGTTCTTCAAACAAACGATTGTATTGCGTTGATGAAAAAAATTATCAGTTTTCCAAATCAGTCTCCGAAACGTACCATAGTTTTCAAAAAACATCTGCAGGAATCATTAAATGGACTATGTGAAACGCGCTGGTCTGAAAAACATAATGGCATAATGCAGTTTGAAGCAAACATCACAAAAATTGTTGCTTCGTTTCAAGAAATTTCTACTTGGCAAGATTCAACAAGTTCTGGGGCCCGTTCTATGTTGAAATCTATTTGCGAGACAGAGTTCGTGATTTCAATGATTTATTTGAGCAATGTACTTTCTGTTACACGACCACTAAGCTTACTTTTGCAAAGACCGTCAATAGATTTGAATAAAGCTTGTGAAGCATTGAGTGACACTTTCCGAATATTAAAAAACCATAGACTTGAAGCAGGAAGTCGTTTTTCAGGACTTTACAAAAAAATAGTCGCTTTAGCAGATGAGTTGAAGTTTTATATTGTCCTCTCACGAATTGCTAAAAAGAAAATACATCGAGCGAATTACACTTCATCAGACGCTGAAGAGTATTATCGAAAAGCAATTTATATACTTTTTCTTGATCATATCATTCTTGATTTACAAGGTAGATTACCTGAAGATACATTGCAAGTTTTTAATCTTAATTTGCTACTCCCATCGCGAATCATCAAAGATAATATGCCGCAAAAAAATAATTTGTCTAAAGAGCTTTTCCAAGATCTTGGTAAACTATACGCATCTCTTATTGGAGGAAATAAAATTAATCTAGATGGAGAGTACGAAGTGTGGTCAGAACGCTAGTCCGATAAGCAACACAAAAAATCAATTCCACTATCAGCTGAAAAAGTTTTAAATGATTGCAATGAATATGCGTTTCCATCAATAAATGCTCTTATCACAATTCTGGCCACGCTTGCAGCTAGCAATGCTTGTGCTGAAAGGAGTTTTTCGACCCTTCGTGGTTACGGTCCACAATGTCCCAGAACAGACTCACTGGTCTTGCACTTTTAAATACTCATTTCGATATTGAGATTGATATTGATCATATAATTGAAAGATATGTAAAAAAAAGGTGTTTAGACAGGATGCCTAACTTTTCCGCATCTGATTGCGATCCCCCTAATGCAACTCTGCGATTCGATACTCGATACTCGACTTAAACTTATATCCACCCACACCAACACCACCACATTCATGTGCATGCATGCACATGCACGTGTATGTGTGCTTTTTGTCAGCACTCATACATATGCATGTCGGGGTTGATGTGTGGGTGCCTTTCCCCTCCAAAACGAAGGATTTTGCGGGTCAACGGTTGTCGCTTTCTATACAACCAGCCTCTTGGATTTTAACAACCAACCAGCTCACATCTGCCGCCAGCGATCTCCACCGTTTTCAACAATACATTCAGGTAATATTGTAACCAAGTTATTTTACTTCTACCCAATAAAACATATTATTATAACGATAAATTCTGTCTATTTGTCTATTTTTTTATTCCACACGCCATACTCCCACTGAGATAGAGCCCGGTGCGCCCACCGACTCAGGAGCAGACGCACCCGAACATTTGGTCCTATCTCCCCGGGAAAGGAATTAAAGCGCCTATATACAGTCCACATCACAACATAAGATCATAGCTGACCGCACCAAAATTTCAGAATTCCTCACTTAAAAAGTTATCCGGAGAGTTTTTGCCACAATCAACAGCGATACCACAAAAAGTTTAAGAACGGCTATTATTTAATACCAGCGTGCAAAAACATCGAGAAAGCGGCAGCCAGCTAAAGCCACTGCAACACATCAAGTCATCTTGCCACATCAGCACCAGCATATCGCCAAATAAAAGTAAGGGCAATATTTCTTACCACAATTTTTTTTTTGGCTATAACAAGATAAAATAAAATCGTGTATAAAATATATTCCGAGTGCCATACGCTTAGTGACTGTGATTAACTGCGAAAAGTGTGAAAAAGTTATGAGTGTCGAGAAGAAAACTAGGTGGAAACGCGGCACATTAACGTTGTCTCCGACTTCTTGTGACTATCTGGTCTGTCCCCCCACCAGCGGTAAGGCTCTCCGGATACAGAACAGGGAAGAGGTGCACATAACCTCACTTTCACAAAAATTTCACGCCAGTCGATTGCGGAAAATTTCTGTTTCTTTTTGCATCACGATAATTTCACTAGTTTTTCTAACAAATTTTTGTTACACAGTTTCTTCGTTTTTGTACAAGATTTATCACACTTTTTTACACTTTTCGTCGTTTTCATATCAGCGCGCGCATTTTTAAACAATAGAATTTAACTTTGAAGTGGCGAGTGGCCCCCTTTATTTCCACAAAAGACGTTGTTGTTCCTCTCCCTTTCTCTCTGCTTTTCGGCACAAAATAAGCTGTGAAGTCAGTGAAAAAATAAACAAATTGAAAGCGTTAAATAAAGGGTTTTTTGTATATTTATCGGTTGGTTGGGTGATTCGCTCAGATTATTCAAGTTTATAACCCCTCCTTTAATTCATCCACTTTTCTTCTATGAACATGGAATCGTAAATTAGGTTGGCCTATCGAATAATCGAGTTCGAGGCCAACTTTAATGACATAAGTGCGGCTCTGCACACAATACACACTCTTGCAATACAGCAAAAAGAGTTGCAAGCTAAGTGGGGAAAAACAGACACCGTTCTCGATGAGTTACTTGAATCTGGCACGATGGAAGCAAAAACAGATTTCAGCGGTCAAGATCAAGCATAAAGCGGTATATGCCGTATTCCTGCGATGCATGCGGAACATGGCTGAACTTCAAGCCAAATTAAAGCAGGAAAAAGACAGGGAGGCTCGTCCTGAAGGAGAACGCGTGCGCGAACACAGTATCCGCCTGCCAGCTTGGGATACTGAGGTATTCAAGGGCGACTACCTATCTTGGCTAACGTTTCGTGAACTGTTCACGGCCATCTATAAAAATAACAGTCGCTTAAGCCCGGTAGAAAAGTTGTTCCACCTTAACCAAAAAACTCAAGGTAAGGCAAAGGACATCGTAAAGAAATGTCCCTTGACAAATGAAGGCTTTAAAACAGCCTGGAAAAACCTATGTGAGCGATACGAGAATAAACGAATTCTCATAAACTCACAACTAAAAATTTTATTTAATCTAAAAAAGATAGATAGCGAGTACGGCAGCTCAATCAAAACCTTTCAGCGCGACATAGATAATTGTTTGGCATCCTTAAAAACCCATCAGATCGATGTTTCAAATTGGGATGCGATCGTCACATATTTATGCTCGACAAAATTACCTGAAAATACGTTGGCTCTATGGGAGCGGAGCATTGACCACAAAACGGACATATCCAAGTAGGAGGATATGGACAAATTCTTGTCAAGTCGTTTTCAGACACTTGAAACCGTGTCTGGTTTTACAGGGAGTGCCACTTCTAAAGTTCAAAAATCAAGCGCGCCGCGGCAATAGACAGAAACCCCAACGAAAATACTTGGTGCTTTTCAAACAAAAGTATCCAAGCAAACACCAAAATCAATGTGTAAAATGTGCAAATCTACGGAGCAAAGATTACGCAACTGTTCACGCTTTTGCGATTTAACCCCGGTAGAAAGGATTAAATTCGTTAAATCTACAAATGGCTGCCTGAACTGTTTATCCCCAGGACACACAGTTACGAGGTGCACCAGTTCGTACAACTGTTCCAAATGCCACTCCCGTCACCACACGCTCCTGCATGCGGACACACTTCAGCAACCGGCAGTGCGCAATCCTTTCAAAGATGCGGATAATACCGCATCAACTTCGGCACAGGCACGGAAAAGACAGGAGTCGGGCCAACCACCTTCTTCTACGAACCAGAATGTCAAATCCTGCCATGCCAATTCAAGCACAGGTGTGCTATTAGGAACTGCTCGCGTACACATTCACCATAATGGTACCGACTTCTCCGCGCGGGCATTAATTGATTCTGGGTCTGAATGTTCCTTTACAACTGAAAACTGAAACGCACAATCAATTTGCCAGCGAGGAAAAGGCATGCCAATGTTTCAGGCATCACAAATGCGGTGTCAGCTCAGATGAAAGAAGCATCCAACATCGAATTACGTTCACCAGTGGATCCCTGTTTCAGCCTGACTACAACCGTTGTCGTTCTAGCTAAACTCACCCATCCTGCCCACTCTGCCATCCTGCCATATCAACGCAATGGCTATGCAGGCATTCCCAGACTTGGTTTTGGCAGACAAGAGGTTCTACGTCAACGAAGACGTATACCTCATACTTGGCGGAGACATATATCCCCAAATTATAATGAACGGTATAAAAAAGAATGTACTAAATACACTCTTAGCCCAAGATACAGTGTTCGGTTGGATACTAACCGGTCGTATCGAATCAGCGAATCCAAAGAAGAGCATTATTCTACAACGAGGTTGCGTTAGACAACCAACTCAAAGCTTTCTGGGAGGTAGAAAATATACCCAAAAACAAAATATTAAACGAAGAGGAGAGGTATTGCGAAAAATTATTTAAAGAAACAACGAAACGTGATGAAGATGGAAGATACACCGTGTCACTATCATTCCGGAAGGATTACCTTAATTATATTAATTTAGGACCGTCCCAGAAGCAAGCATGCTCTTAATTCTTCCGGAATGAGGGACGACTAATAAAAAACCCAGATTTAGGTAAAGAGTATGTTCGAGTGTTATCAGAATATGAAACGCTCGGACATATGAGAAAATTAAAAAAGAATATCCCATCCGACGATTCGGATCATTACTTCCTGCCCCACCACGCCGTTGTAAAAGCAGAAAGTACAACCACCAAGGTACGTGTAGTATTTAATGCCTCGAGCTTTACGGCGAATGGCACTAGCTTAAACGATATTCTACTACCAGGCCCAGTTCTACAAGCCGATTTACCCATACTAATCTTACGATGGAGACTATACCGTTTCGTCTTCAATAGCAATATCGAAAAGATATATCGACAGATTTGGGTGAACGAAAATCACAACAAATTTCAACGTATTGTGCATCAGACTTCCCCGAATGACCCTATTAGTCTTTACGAATTAAAGTGAACTGCGCTCCATACCTCGCGATAAGAACGCTCCTATAACTGGCAGCCCACGTAGAAAATTCACACCCTACAGCGGCTAGCATACTGCGGGAATGCATGTTGTAGAACACGTGTTAGCGGGTGGACATACAATCACATCGACCATTAAAGCCAGAGATGAAATTCGTCAAGTCCTACACTCGGCGGGCTTTCCACTTCGCAAGTGGACATCCAATTGAGAGGACATTCTAAGAGACATCCCCAAAGCAGACCTGCTCAGTGAAAACTTCCTGGCATTCGAAGATACCAGTTCAGTGAAAGCATTAGGCATTCGATGGAATGTCCACTCAGATTTATTCTATTCTAAAGCAGGGACGCTAGACAATCCCGAAAACATTACGAAGAGAGCGATACTATCAGCAATCGCCAAACTTTTCGATCCATTAGGGTGGCTGGCACCAATGGTCATTGTGGCAAAAATACTCATGCAGAGTATTTGGTTAGAGGGCACCGCTTGGGACGAACCAGTATCGACCAGTACGCTGGAGCAATGGAAAACCTTCACCGACCAATACCATGAGATCGATAAAATAAGGATACCTAGATGGGTCAACTTTTCACCAGGAACCGACATCGAGATCCATGGATTTTGTGACGTATTCGAGAACGCTTATGCAGCAGCCGTTTACATGCGCGTGAAAACGGATGATGATATCTGCACCAACCTACTTCTAGCCAAAACACGAGTAGCCCCAGTAAAAACTCTCTCTTCCACGTTTGGAAATTTGCGGAGCCGTGCTGTTAGCGGAAATCACCGAATCAATTTTCAGGAACCTCAAATTGGGTCCAGTCAGAGTTCACCTTTGGACGGATTCAACTATCGTCCTCGCATGGATAAGGAAACCGCTTTGTTCCTGGCCCACTTTCGTCGCACATCGGATGACCAAGATCATCGACGTGGGCGGATACAAGGACTGGTCGCACGTAAATTCAGAATCAAACCCTGCAGATATAGGTAGCAGAGGATTACCTGCGACTGAGTTGGTCAACAGTTCGTAGCGTGGGCAAGGACCTTCTTGGCTGCAAGAAGACACTTCCCAATGGCCAGCACAAGAAAGTGACTACATCACCTCCGTAGAGAAAATGGAGGCGAAGGCCTGCGCAACAACAACCGTAAATACTACCGATATTCTTGAACGCTTTTCCGACCTACCTAGGGCTTTACCGGTGCTATCACATGTGTTGAGGTTCTACCGAAGAACTCACCCCAAAACCAAAAATTCATCTGAAGTCAAGTCGCCCTTTATCTCCCCTGATGAGATCAAAACAGTAACTCAACTTGTCATTAAAAGCTATCAGAAACAGCACTATAGTTCAGAATATAAGAATTTAAAGGCCGGAAAACCAATTGAAAGGAAAAGTGCAATACTTTCACTTAATCCCTACTTAGACCAAGATGGCATCATACGGGTGGGAGGGCGACTCGTGGCGTTACAGGACTTTGCTTTTAATGAACGCCCTCAATCCTCCTCCCATACAACTGCAGGTTATCCCGTCTGACAGTCCTAATGTTTCATCAACAAAGTCTGCATGGGGAAAACCAACTCATGTTACGTCTGATACGCACCCAATACTGGATACCTAATACAAAAACCATGATTAGGGCAATCATTCACAATTGCAAGGTTTGCACCATACATCGAAAACGGGCTCAGACCCAGCTTATGGGTACTCTCCCTCGCGAACGCACGACATTCAGCCGTGCGTTCACGAATACTGGAGCCGACTTCGCCGGATCCGGACATTAAAAGTTACCAGGGCAGAGGGTGTCGACTATCCAAAGGCTGTGTTTGCCTGTTCGTGTATTTTTCCACACGAGAAATTCCACTAGTGACCTCAGCACCCCATCATTTTTAGCAGCATTTGCCCGTTTTATCTCTAGAAGCGGATGCCCAAAGAATATGTACTCCGACAACGGTACAAATTTTGTCGGAGCTTCACGCTCTTTACGAGCGGAGTTTAAGACTTTCATCTCTGAAACCCGACATATAACTATTTAAAAATACAGCCACCATTCATTAATTTGGCATTTCATCCCTGCGGGCGCTCCCAATATGGGAGGGCTGTGGGAGGCTGGAGTGAAAAGCTTCAAAAGCCATTTCAAAAAGATAGCTTCACCACACAAATTCACCTTCGAGGAATTCCATACCCTCTTGTGCCGCATCGAGGCATGCCTGAACTCGCGGCCGCTCAGCCCGGTATCCAATGACCCAACGAACTTAGAGTCGCTTACCCCAGGCCACTTCCTCACAGGCAGCCACCTACTGGCTCCGCCAGAACCAGATGTTAGTGAGAGCTCTGCCTCGATGATCAATCGGTGGCAGCAACTCAAAGCCCTCCATCACACTTTCTGCAAACGATGGAAAACCGAATATCTATCCGAACTTCAAAAGCGTGTGAAGTGGAAGCATCCCAAACAAAATATACAAGTGGGAGATCTCGCTGTCTTCAAAGAGGACAACGTATCGCCCAACGAATGGAGGCTGGGTAGAGTGGTCAGGGTACACCTCAGCGAAGATAACCGAGTACGTGTAGTTGACCTTCTGACAGAGAAGGGTCAGGTGAAACGACCATTGGTCAAATTGATCCTCCTCCCAATGGAGCAGACGGATTGCGAGAAGGCCAATAGCTCCTTCTAACAATCCCTCCGTTCCTCTCCCGCACTCCCTTCCGAACCTGTCTTTACATTTTCAGAAAAATTAACCCCAGCTCTCGTTCACCCGGAACGAGGCCAAACAACAACCCAAATGCAGATCCGCATCTGCCACTGAAAACAAAGGCATTCTCCGGCCCATTAAATTTTTTAAATTTTCAAAAAAAAATTCAAACCCTAAATTCACTCGCTCAGCCTGTGCGAGGACACCACAACCCTAACGCAGATCCGCTATCTGCCGCAGAACACATATGCACTCGGCCAATGGCACGAGGCCAACAGGAATTTTGTCAAGATAATCCAATTTTTTAAAAATCAAAAATTTATAATAAAATGAAGAAAGACTTCTTCTGCCTATAGCAGAATCCCTCAAATATTTTTTGGTTATATTTGGCGCACTGCAGCTCGAACCGCGAGTGCTTAAACGTATTTTTTATTCAATCAAACGCAGTTGAATCTCGTCTGTTAACGTAGTTTAATTTTGTTGGTTATTTTAACCAACCTTGATACAACCGTGCGCTGACAGCATCTTTTGATTTAAAAATGAAGGTTAACTATTTGAGACACAAGGTCTATGCATACCTTCCAATAATACAATATTCATTAAATCTGTTAGCGAAAAATCAGCAAACAATGAACCACATTTAACAGTTGAATTTTTGGAGGAATGTATGCAAGGTTTTCAGCGTAGCACAATTGAACTGAAACATTTATGTTTAGAATATATGACGCCATGGTTAAAGAATTTAATAAAATTTTGCAATCTAATGATGATGCTAAGAAAGCAAAGGTTGCGCATATTTTTGATAAATTAATACATTTAACAATTAAACAAAAATCTGAAGCAATATGTGCCAGCACAATTGAACGCAATTTGCGCCAAACTGAAACATTGGAAAACGCAACAATTACATTTTAGCTCAAGTGGATAATCGGTCCGCGGACTTTGATCGACAGAAAGCTGCAGGATCACAAAATATTGTAAGTGGCAACATAGACTGCCATGAGGCAATTGAAGAAAATCACGCTGAGTCTCTACCAGAGCAAGTGTCGTTCGCTGAACAGCTAACTGGCCAAGAGGTCACTGTAAAAGCTGCCACACCACTAATAGAGGTGCTTTCAACGGCAACAGCGCCGCTCATTGAAGTGAGCACAAGTACGCCAGTCTCTCTTGCACACGCAAAGATGCTGCCAATAGCACAATATCCCCATATTGAGCCATTACAAAATATTGTTTCGCCAACACGCAGTGACGGCCTCTTACGTGCGAACAACAAAAGGAACTATATCATTGCGCTGAGTTAGATATGGTCAAACAACTCGACTTGGATTTTCTTATGAACTCTTTATTGGAGACATACGAAAATGAAGGCGCTCTATATCAATTTTATTTACATTCATGCGCAAATTGAGCCCTAATAAGGACTTCTCAGACGATTTAAAAATATGGCTTGGCAAGCTGATTACCTTGCACTTGCTCATTCCAACTAACACTGGTTTTTACTTTTCAATATTTTACGCTACCCTTTTCGTGTTGGAGATTGGGCAACTGCATTTTTTCAAATTCCCGCTCAAGCAAAAACTCAAAATATGTATGGGAAAGGCACACAAAGCAGTGAAATGCCAATGGATCTCAATTCCCCGGAGATGAATCACTGTGTAGCTACTTTGCAAATTTTGCTTTTGCCAAGTAAAAAACGCAATGAATATTTCAAAGATTTTGATCAAGAAATATCGGATCCTGCCCGAGAAGAACGTTGGATAGTCATAGATTCAGATGGCGAGGATAGTCACAACCAAAATGGCGAATGTATTGGTCTAAAAGAGAGTGATTTAATAGCTCTATTGATTCAAATACCAATTGAGAGGATCTTTATTTCGCCTTTAAAGATTGAAAAGTTTCTTAATGACTATATAATATCACCAGACCACATATATGCCAATGATATACTGCGCGTCATAACATTTTTTTCTAGATTAGTTGTAATTTTTGGTGAAGGTATGCTGACATATGACACTGAGCGCGACAAACAACTAGCAAAACGTTTGGGTCGTCTAGTACGACATACAATGCAATACTGTACGGATTATTATGAGTTATATATATATAATGAACTTCCAAAGAATGCAAATACATGTGATCGCATTTCGGTAGAACTGAATGCTTTATTATTCCAGGCATGTAGCTACATATATCGGTCCAGAAATTTGGCCACATGGCAGTATTTTTCGTCTCTGCTTTTTCATGCGCTCGACAACGAAATTATTTGGAAACTGTTTTATTATTTAAACGTTGGTTTTCCTACCAAAGCATTTCCAGCAAATCAAGAAGACTATACAGAGATTATAAAAGCACCTGATGTCTGGAAAAAATTCAATGTTGCTAATGCGGACTCATCGGCTGAAGATTTATACTATCTGCTGCGGACCTTCTTTGAAATAGCTAATGCGCGTGACAGATTTTATTAAAGTTATTCGTTTACATATTTTAATATCGGATTTATAAATGTTAACACTCGTGAAACTTGTTACAAAACAACGCGTGATATGCTTTTTAATTTAATATTGTCATACGAAGATCTGCATGCGATAGCATCTTACTACAATTTAAAGTACATTTTAATGAAGTTGCAAACCATCCATACCTGATTAAATCATTGCCATTGGAGAACTGGAAACCTGGAATGGATAGTTTTGAGATTTTATCCAATTGGCTACTGCACTTTGATTATATGCTTGCGAGGTTGGTCGTAAGCCATTTTGAATTGGGGCTTCGATTACGATGGGTGCCTTTTTTTGCCACATAACATACATGTGCGTATGCCATGGTTAGTTACAGAATCGCTTAATAAACCTGCTCCTGAAACTATTGGCTTATCCGGTATATCCGAAAGCGTACGTCAAGTTTCGAAACTTATAGATTTATCGCAGTCAACAAAAGAAAAATTTACCATCTGGTGCTGGACGATGATCTCACAACTGCGTTTACATTAATAGATTTGGGTACTGCATCTATAAAAATGACATTTCGTAATCCAATGGAGCAAATACAATTCGTTCCAGAATTGCAGCATATCAAAATTATATACCGCCTACTCCAGTAGCGTTCAATGAGCTTATCACTTTTCATTTCAACTTGATTTAGAAGAAATTGTAATATAAAAAAAAAAAAATACGCAGATGTTGCCTCCGTAAGTGAAAAAAATGGTTGTACACCAAGCCACGCCGTAATCCAGAATGAAAAAAACGAAAAAAATCATTCCATGTATTTTCCGTTGTTTCAATTCATCGGAATTTTCCATTGAATACACGTATATAAGTATGAATACATTTTTTTTATCGTTGCCGTTGGTATGCTTGTACCAGTGCGCGGACCTTTAATGTTAACAAGAATTTTGGTAGATTTTTTTTTTGGAAACCAGTAGCGAGAGTCAATATTTGTACAAAACAATTCATAATTTAATGAAAAACAAACACGCACACGCACATTCCACGGAAATAACCCTTTACAAACATGTAAACAAGACAAGAAATACATGTTAATTCGTATAAAAATAGCGCATGCCTATATAATACTCACCTTTTTGGAATTGCATTTACTTAAAACGTTTATTTTGCGCTCAAATTTATTCACAGAAACTGACGAAAATAGCGTAGGAAAATATTTGCGTATTCACTTGCCACATTTATCTCATATTTTGTACACAAATTTTTTTCAAAATTGGTTAGTGTCACCTCTAATGTTAGTGGGTTGTGCTCAGCAATTAAATACGTTTACCAAATGATCGCAGTCTTTGTTTTTCAATGCGAAAATACTGAAATATTGGTAGATTTTGGCCCTTGGTGATAAAGTAGAAAAAAATTAAAACGGGTCAAAAAGTTGGTCCATCTATCAAATAAGTGGAAAAGTCCATGCACTGGCTATTCGTTTGCTTATACCAACGTAGGTACATATATTTGCTTATTTTTTTTAGTGCTGCGCCAAATGACGCACGCTGGTTCCGAAAACCCGCAAAAGAAACAAAGGCGGGATCGGCTTTTTTGACCCATACTGACGCCTCGGGCAGTCCGAAAACATACTTACACCCAAAAATAAAGGCAGAAATCTGATTCGCATAATGGTACGTGCAGATAGAAGGCGTCGTGGAGAGCGCCTCGCAAATCGAAAAAAATGTATGTCAGGGAATGGTAAATAATACAATTCTGCTTGGTGAAATTGTATTTAATATACAGTTTAAACCACCTAGACCTTTTCAACCTCTTCATGTCAGCTCATGTAGTTGGTGGATTTTCGACTTTAATTACGATTTTCGCTGTTCGTCATGAGCTTTGGCACACAATTAAATGCATCATTTCGTTGACTTTTCACGCTTCTCTGAAAAGAAAATTTTTCGCTTCTAAGCACCCCAAAGGTGAATCGCTCCACGCAATGATAAAAATATTTATTAACTACCTTAAATACGCAAGAATCTGTGTGGGCGGCTTGGATTCACGTCCTTTACAACCTCACACTCATATCACCAGCTCCAGTAAATTTGCGCGGGTGGCTTTGAATCACATCCGTTCCAACCTGCCACACACCGCAATATTACTGGTTTTGTTGAATATTCACAAGCTGCTCGAAATAATGTCCATTCCGACAGCACTAATAATCATCACCCAACCAACCTCACGGCCACTCGCCCTGGCACCTCAATAAGATGCCACACCCCCACCAATAAAAAAAAAATCAGTCGCCCGAGAGCGACACGATATGTTAGACGCTGGAACGGAGACCTCGGCCGCTTCGTCCAGCTCAGGAAAACCTAAAAAAAAAAAAACCTGCGAATCTGGAACGGAGACGTCGGCCTCTTCGTCCAACAAAAACAAAATGGGAATCTGGAACGGAGACCTCGGCCTCTCCGTCCAACAAAAGGAGAAACCAAAATTTTTCCAGTCTGGAAGGGAGATCTCGGCCTCTTCGTCTAGCACTATTACTTTAGGGATTCTATACATTTTAAGAATTATGTATAATCAAATGGCAAGAAATATTCACGTCTACTTTATCATAAACGTTCCTTTCATCCTAGCTTAGGTGGCATGCTGCGCAAGTCGGGCAGGACTCCCGGCCACCCGCGACGCTGGCGAAATACGCGATTTAGGTTAAGTTTAGTTTTAATGCAAATGTTTTTTCTCGTTGCTTTTCGGCGGTCGGAGATCGGTAGGGGTAAAAACGATGTTGCGTATCGCAAGGGGGTGGCATGTTTAGGCAGGATGCCTAACTTTTCCGCATCTGATTGCGATCGCCCTAATGCAACTCTGCGATTCGATACTCAATACACCCACACCATCACCGCCACATGCATGTACATGCACGTGTATGTGTGCTTTTTGTCAGCACTCATGCATATGCATGTCGGGGTTGATGTGTGGGTGCCTTTCCCCTCCAAAACGGAGCCTCTTGGATTTTAACAGCCAACCAGCTCACATCACATTCAGGTAATATTGTAACCAAGTTATTTTATTTCTACCCAATAAAACATATTATTATAACGAGAAATTCTCGTCTATTTGTCTATTCCTTTATTCCACACACCATATTCCCACTGAGATCGACCCCGGTGCGCCCACCGACTCAGGAGCAGACGCACCCGGGCCGAACAAAAGGGAAGCATAGAATTAAGTTTACTGTGTGAATATGAACAATGCAGAAGATAAAAATGATGTAAAAAAATTGGATGTACTATTGTTAATTTGAATAACTAAATGAAACCAAATATGTGTAAGAAATTATTAAACAATGTAAAACAAGTAAGGAAGGCTAAGTTCAGGTGTAACCGAACATTACATACTCAGTTGAGAGCTATGGAGACAAAATAAAGGAAAATCACCATGTTGGAAAATGAACCTAAGGTAACCCTGGAATGTGTTGTTTGTACGATATGGGTATCAAATGAAAGGTGTTAATGAATATTTTAAAAGGGCGTGGGCCTTAGTTCTATAGGCGGACGCCTTTACGAGATATTGCCATAAAGGTGAACCTGGGGTGACTCTAGAAATTGTTTGTACGATATGGGTATCAAATGAAAGGTGTTAATGAGTATTTTAAAAGGGAGTGGGCCTTAGTTCTATAGATGGACGCCTTTTCGAGATATCGCCATAAAGGTGGACCAGGGGTGACTTTAGAATTTGTTTACGATATGGGTATCAAATGAAAGGTGTTAATGAGTATTTTAAAAGGGAGTGGGTCTTAGTTCTATGGGTGGACGTCTTTTCGAAATATCGATATAAAGGTGGACCAGGGGTGACTCTAGAATTTGTTTGTACATTATGAGTATCAAACGAAAGGTGATAATGAGTATTTTAACACTGAGTGGGCCTTAGTTCTATAGGTGGACGCCTTTTCGATATATCGCCATAAAGGTGGACCAGTTGTGACTCTATAATATGTTTGTACAATATGGGTATCAAATTAAAGGTATTAATAATAATTTTAAAAGGGAGTGGTGGTAGTTGTATATGTGAAAGCGTTTTCGAGATTTCGACCAAAATGTGGACCAGGGTGACCCACAACATCATCTGTCGGGTACCGCTAATTTATTTATATATGTAATACCACGAACCGTATTCCTGCCATGATTTCAAGAGCTTTCGATTTCGCCCTGCAGAACTTTTTCATTTTCTTCTACTTAATAATGGTAGGTGTCACACCCATTTTACAAAGTTTTTTTCTAAAGTTATATTTTGCGTCAATAAACCAATGAAATTAACATGTTTCATCCCTTTTTTCGTACTTGGTATAGAATTATGGCATTTTTTCCATTTTTCGTAATTTTCGAAATCAAAAAAGTGGGCGTGGTCATTGTCGGATTTCGGCCATTTTTTATACCAATACAAAGTGTGTTCAGATAATTATGTGAACTTAGTTTAGTAAAGATATATCGATTTTTGCTCAAGTTATCGTGTTAACGGCCGAGCGGAAGGACAGACGATCTACTGTGTATAAAAACTGGGCGTGGCTTCAACCGATTTCGCCCTTTTTCACAGAAAACAGTTATCGTCCTAGAATCTAAGCGCCTATCAAATTTCATAAGGATTGGTAAATATTTGTTCGACTTATGGCATTAAATGTATCCTAGACAAATCAAATGAAAAACTGCCGAGCCACGCCCATTTTGAAATTTTATTTTGTTTTTGTATTTTGTTGCACCATATCATTACTGGAGTTGAATGTTGACATAATTTACTTATATACTGTAAAGATATTAAGTTTTTTGGAAAAATTGCACTTTAAAAATTTTTTTTTAAAGTGGGCGTGGTCGTTCTCCGATTTTGCAAATTTTTATAAAGCATACATATAGTAATACAAGTAACTTTCCTGCCAAATTTTATCATGATATCTTCAACGACTGCCAAATTACAGCTTGCAAAACTTTTAAATTACCTTTTTTTAAAAGTGGGCGGTGCCACGCCCATTGTCCAAAATTTTACTCCCCAAAACCCAAAAAACATTTTTTTTTTCAAAAAACTGTTATCGCCAAAGATTTTGAGTCGGACAGGGTATACCTGAAAATTTTTAAATCAAATGAAAATTTTTTAAGTAGGTCATGAAAAAAACCTTAAAAATCAAAGAAAAAAAGTCAAAAAACTCAAATTTTGCAGGCTCGAAAATTATTTTTTTGGGTATGCTTAGTGGAACTTTTTTTCCTGAGCCCAAAACCTATCGAAAAATTGATGGCGCGATATAGGTTAACTTTCGTCCATGCAAATCAACCCAGCTTAATGTGGGTACACAATAGTTTTTGTTTATTCGTGCGGTGCAAAGATAAAAGAAATTTTTTGGTATTCCAACTCTAGAGAAAGCAACATATAGCTGGCCATGGGACGGATTCTCTAAATTTAAGCCTGCAACAGTAAGCGGTTGTCCTTGCGCTTTGTTGATTGTAATTGCAAAAGCAAGGCGTACAGGAAACTGTAAGCGCTTAAAATTGAACCGCAAATCTGTAGGAATCATTAGGTTCCGTGGTATGAGCACATCTTCACCTTTGCTTTTACCGCTGATGATTGTTGCTTCGATTACATTCGGCTTTAATTTCTAAACGCAAAGTCTGGTTCCATTGCACAATTTTGGTGGGTTTAAATTCCGAAGAAGCATGATTGGTGAGCCAATTTTTAAAGTTGATATATACGCAGGCATTCCTTTTGGTTCTAGAAATTCAATTGTATAATTCACAATTTTATCTTCATCTGTAACTGTGTCGATCGATTTATATTTCGTCACTTCACCAGGAAATTGGTTTTGAATGCGATCATCGATTTTGTTAATATGATAATTTTTGGGAGCTAAAATTGTTAGTCCGCATAGCCAAAAAACAAATACATTTAAATTTAAAATTCTTAATTCTGAAATATGAAAAACCTTCGTCTTGATCGAAGAACCTACAGCCAAAATTTGGTGATGATTGAAGTATGGGAAACACGCACAAGGCACAACAGCCAAACTCAACAATGCAGTCAAATTTTAGGTGTTAAAATAACTTAAGTTTGTACGGCAGCCATAGTTATTAAAAATTCCATTTGTAGGGAAGGTGCCACGCCCCTCTTTTCCCCATTCCACTTTTTACTGGAGCTGTTACGACTTAACGTCATATAGCTCCTTACCAATTTTCATTATCCTACCTGTTGCGCCGCCCGTAAAACAATACGCCGGCGTTAGTGTCATCGCAAACAGGGTTATCGCTGCGTCAACAGGTATAAACGCCTCGACCGGCGCCCCAGCATCAGCAACTGGCAGCGCGCCCCCAGAGGCACACATATCAACAGAGGCACATGTTTCAACGGTAGATAACTTACAGCCAGGTTCTTCCCAGCAGGTCACCGCTTCAACGCCGCGAGTTTCTACAGGTAACACTATTCCAAGTTTTATGCTAAATCAGAATTTAAACCCTGATATGTCACCACTTCGCACACGCTCTGGTATCTTACGTCTGGCGCCATCCCAAAAACGACCGAGAATTCCTCGTGCCGTAAGTAATAATGCTAATAAGGAAAGAGGTCCGCAAGTGACTTGGGCACCCCCGGCACCCACCACGGATAATAGGGCGCAAAATCTTAGTGCGCAGTTTACTACTCTTGACATAGAGAACAATATTGTTAGCAGCGCCTCACGCGGCACGCAAGGTGCGCCTTGAAACTTTAACACACTCTCCTCATCCACCTCGTTTAGATTCGGAGCCAACTTCCAACCAGCTACGCAAAATTACTCCGTAGCTTATTCTCAGGTTAGTGACGGCCATGATACGGCACAGCACGCCAACTTATTTGCGACAATGGGTACGCAAATAAATCCTACAACTTTCGGCAATCACATACTGCAAAATAATGTCGTCTCTTCGAATACTACGTTTTCCAATGTATCTGTTCCAAATCTAATGCCGTCTGCCGCAATAACTCAGGGTCATCTTTCGTACCATTTCACTCCTACGCATTACCCAATAATAATTTTGGCAGTTATACAGCGCCCACAACTTCATTTAATGTGGCCAATACAACTTTTCCCTTTTCACGAAACTCATTAGAAGATATAAACTTATCTACATCGCACGTAGCTGCACGTCAGGTAATGTCCAAGGACCTGCCAACCTTTTCTGGCAACCCCGAAGAGTGGCCGCTCTTCATAACTAATTTTGAACAGTCGACGATAAGGTGTGGCTTCACAGACCAAGAAAATTTAATTCGGTTGCAAAAATGTTTAAAGGGTCCAGCTTTGGACGCCGTAAGGGGAAAGTTAATGATGCCTAGTACTATATCCTTCGCCATAGAAACACTACGCATGTTGTATGGGCGTCCGGACGTTATCCACCAGACTCTTCAAAAGAAATTAAGACAGCAACCCGTTGTCAAAACTGAAAATCTGAATACCTTAGTTAACTTTGCCCTGGCCGTGCAAAATTATCGAGCTACAATGCAAGCCATTGGTCTAGAGGATTACCGGAACGATCCTATGCTCCTGAATGATTTGATAAGCAGACTTCCATGCGACCTTAGCTTGGATTGGGGTAAACACGGTATGTCTCACGCGCGAGTTGATATAGCACTATTTGACGAATGGCTGTTCAATCTTGCCACCTGCGCTAGCCAAGTTACACCTATCGAGCATAGTAATGCGTCACTTTATGCTAGTGAGGAAAGAAAAGGACGTCGTAAAACATCTAGAGAGAGGGTTATGCTTCATGACTTAAGACGCTCCGAAGTAGAAAACTGTCCTAGGTGTTCAAAGACACATACCCTGTCGGATTGCGGGGAATTTAAAGCGATGAGTATAGATATGAGGTGGAAATTTATTAGGGAGAACAAACTATGTATAAGATGTTTCAAACGGCATTTCGTACGGCGCTGTAATTCTAAAAGGAAGTGTACTGTTGATGGCTGCAAAATGCTGCATAACATACTCCTTCACTCACCTCATGGCAACATTAGCCCACTACAAGTTTCTGAGCCCAAGGATAACCTTTCTCGTAATCAAACAGTCTTGTTTCATGCCAAGGAGAAAAAATGCGCCATTTTCCGCTATATAGCAGTTACACTTCAAGGTAAACTAGGTTCAATAGATACGTATATCTTTATTGACGAAGGGTCAGCATGTACTCTCATCGAAGACGAGTTGGCATCACAACTCGGCCTTGACGGACCTAAGGAAGAACTCTGCCTTCAATGGACCGGCGAGGTTACTCAAAACGAAGCTAACTCGAAGTACATTGCGCTGCATATTTCTGCTCGAAGTCCAAGCTCAAGAAAGTTCCTTATAAAGGGGGTCCGCACAGTAACTAGTCTTAATCCACCTATTCAAACACTCGAGGGCAGCGCTAGAACGCGTAGAAATCATTTGAAGGATTTGCCAATGGAGCCATATATTGGAGCGCAAGCTCGCATTCCTATCGGTCTCGATAACCTTAAGCTTGGTGTACCAATACAAATTCGCGAGCAGGATGGAGACGACTTAATAGCAGCGGAGTGTAAGCTAGGGTGGTCCGTTTATGGGCGTAACTATGTAGGCGGAAATTTTCACCAACGCGTAATGCATGTTTGTACATGCAGTTCTGATAGCAGTATTGAGGAGCTAGTTAAGTCACACTATGCCGTCGAATCAATTGGTATAAAAGAAGTACCCACTTTACTTTCTAAGGAAGACGAACGTTTGCAGCGTATAATAGATTTAACCACGAAATATTTACCGAGTGATAAACGATGGGAAACTGGTCTCCTTTGGAAGCATGACTATATTCATTTGCCTGAGTCCCAACCCACGGCTATGCGGCGGCTACTGTGTCTCGAGAAAAGGATGGCAAAGGATCCAAACTTGAAGTCATTTCTAGTAGATACCATTAAACAATATGAGGAGAAGGGCTATGTAAGAAAACTGCGCGATGGGGAAGTTCTGGCCGGTCCAAAATCTTGGTATATACCAATATTTACTGTCACCAACCCTCGAAAAAATAAAACCAGATTAGTTTGGGATGCAGCAGCTGCTGTAGGAAAGACCGCCTTAAACTCTGTCCTTTTAAAAGGCCCAGACCTAATGAAGTCGTTGTTGGGTATTCTCATCAGGTTTCGCGAAAAGCCTATAGCATTGTGCGGTGATATCCGTGAGATGTTTCACCAGATACGCATTAGACAGAACTGCCCAGAAGTTTTTGTGGCGTGAAGGTGACACATCCAAGCAACCAAACGAGTATGTCATGCAAGTAATGACATTTGGGGCAACTTGTTCTCCATCACTAGCTAACTATGTTAAGAATAAAAATGCTGCCCGCTTTGAAGCCGAGCTCCCATGCGCTGTTAAAGCGATCTTGGATAACACCTTCGTAGATGATTGGCTTCAGAGTATGGAAACTGAAGGCCAGATGATCGAATTGGCCAAGACAGTACGTTTCATTCACTCTGACGGAGGGTTTGAAATGCGAAGCTGGAAATCTAACTCCAGGAAAGTTTTATTGGCTATAACAGGGCAGTCCACACAGAATGACAAGTATATCGAAGAACCAATCTCTCGGCATGAAAAGGTACTCGGTATGTGGTGGTCACCCGCAGAAGACGTTCTAACATTTTTCGAAAATTTTTCTGAACAAATTTATGATGAAAACCATATACCAACAAAGCGTCAAATGTTACGTATCATAATGACAGTATTCGACCCTTTAGGACTTTTAGGTTTCCACATCATCTCTGCAAAGATTTTGATGCAAGAAGTATGGCGATCAGGCGTTTCATGGGACGAGCCTGTACGTATAGAGCAGCAAGATAAATGGTGGAAGTGGATACGATGCATGCCGGCAATCGCAAAGATCCGGGTTCTTCGGTGCGATCCATTAGTAAGTGGTGGTGAACGAATCCAGCTACATACCTTTGTCGATGCCAGTGTAGACTCGTACGCGGCCGTAGTATACCTCCGAGCAGAGAAAGGGTCAATCGTCAGTTGCTGCTTGGTTGCGTCTAAGACCCGAGTGGCGCCGCTTAAGCCCTTATCTATTCCAAGACTGGAACTAATGAGCACAATACTTGGTTTGCGACTTTCAAAATTTATTTCTGAAGAGCTGTCAATTTTCATCCCAAACGAGTATTCTGGACGGATTCAAAAAATGTTTTGTGCTGGATTAAATCAGATGCGAGAAAGTTTCATCAGTTTGTGGCGGTGCGCGTTGGCGAGATATTGGAAAATTCCAGAGTAGACGAATGGAGATGGGTACCGTCGGGGGATAACGTTGCCGACGAAGGTACAAAAATGAAACATGACGTAGAATTCAATGGAGCTGCGCGTTGGTATATCGGACCGTCGTTTTTGTATCAAGCAGAAAAGAACTGGCCACCCACTGATGTTAACCATAATAATGATAACGATAAAGAACTGATCTGCCATGTAGGTTTAAAAACGGCCGTGAGATCATCATGGTCACTGATAAGTGTGGATCCGCAACGGTTTAGCAAATGGGAAAATGAATGCACAAAGCTACGTGTTTATGTTTCTTCAGAAAGTCACAAAGCGAACAAATTTATCAAAACTTGCCACATTGCCCAAAATAAATGATATTGCCGGTGTTGAATGCTTCATAATTCGTTGCTGTCAAGAGGATGTGTTCGCTGAGGAAATACACCTTCTCAGAAAAAGGAAAGCAGTTCCAAAAAATAGTTCGATTTTTAAAGACTCTCCATATTTGGACGAATATGGTCTCCTAAGAGTAAAAGGAAGAATGGACGCCGTTCAACACGTACCTTGGGACGCTCGCAGATCTATCATACTGCCACGTCTCCACCGTGTTTCATATCTCATAACAGAATTTTACCACCGAAAGTTTCATCATAACCACAACGAAATTGTGGTTAATGAAATGAGACAGAGGTACTACGTGCAGGGCTTGAGAGCCTTGGTCAGAGAAACGGCAAAGAATTGTCAACTATGTCGAAACCGCAAAGCTCTACCAGCTTTCCCGGAAATGGGAAATATTCCACCAGAGAGATTTGCAGCGTACGAAAGGCCATTCACAAATACTGGTGTAGACTTTTTTGGGCCTATGGAAATAGTGATTGGCAGGCGACGAGAGAAACGCTGGGGGGTTGTGTTTACCTGTTTGACTATCAGAGCAGTGCATATTGAGGTTTGCAACTCGTTGTCCACAGATACGTTGCTGCTCGTGTTGAAACAGTTTATGTCTCGCCGTGGTGTACCAAAGTGCATTTGGTCGGACAATGGAACTAATTTTCGCGGGGCCAGCCGTATACTGCAAAACGAAATGGAACGGATGATATCCGGAGAGCTGGAGAGGCATCATCCTGAAATAAAATGGCACTTCATTCCGCCTATAACCCCTCATATGGGCGGTGCCTGGGAGCGCATGGTCCGATCAATCAAATCCATTTTGATGGACATTCTCCCCAAAAATGGATATTCGAGAAGAAGTGCTCAGGGCAGCTTTGGCCGACGTCGAGTATACTTTGAATTCTCGTCCATTGACTTATATACCTTTGGATTACCCCGAAATGGAGGCACTAACTCCAAATCATTTTCTCTTGGGCAATTCTAGCGGCATACGAGAAAAGGACGAGCATAGCCCGTGTGTAAAAGATTTGGGTAAACATTTTAGAATATCCAGTCAAATTTCAGATCAGTTTTGGAAGAGATGGATCCGTGAGTATCTACCCTGCTTAACCAGACGAACTAAGTGGTTCCAAAAGACACCACAACCTATTGCAGTGGGCGATGTGGTTATAATCGCAGATGACAACTTAAAGAGGAATACTTGGCCGAAAGGGGTGGTAATCGATGTTCACGCTTCCAAAAACGGGCAAGTACGAAGCGCTGTAGTGAAAACCGAAGCAGGGCTGTTCACTCGACCTGCTGTAAAACTCGCAAGATTGGACGTGAAGGGTAAACCTTGCACAGAGAACTGCTCAAAGTTTACAGAGGAGGGGATGTTGCGGCGCCCGTAAAACAATACGCCGGTGTTAGTTTCATCGCAAACCGGCTGTGTCTTTCGCTTACTTCTATTCCCATTCATTCGTTGTCAAGTTACTGCGCTCTCACACGATATTTATATTTACGTTCAATAGCGGAAAAACAGCGAGTTCCGCTAATTTCTATACATTTTGTTATATTAAATTCATTTTAAAGGAATAGTTCCGCTAGTTGCCTTTTTCGATATATAAGTCAAGTAAACTTAAAATTGGCAGAATTTGTGGGGACAAATTTTCGATATCCTGTAAATAATAGTTTTTTATTAATTCAGTTATATTAAAGCAAGTCCTACAATATAACAGATTGAACGATGCAGATTTTGTAGCACCAGTTATGAAAATGAATGAATATAATAATGAAATAATATAAAATGCAAATACCGTAGCGCACACAACACTTAATTTAAATTTATTTTTTACTAGCCTTTACCCGCGGCCCCGTCCGCAATGAAAATTTTAAATATATGGGCTATTCGCGTTAGCCTGCTTATTATCTGTTTAAAATTTTGTTTTCTGTCTAATGCATTTTATTTTTGTAATTGAGTAAAAAAAAGAACTAAATGAGCTGATAACCTGATAGGATCCCATATGATCCCGAAATTATCCAGAAAAAGCTACGAAATGACCCAACGCTATCGCGGACGGATCCCGAAAACCATCCAGAAATGCCCCGAAAGGGTCTCCAAAAGTTCCCCGAATAGTCCCAAAAAAACCCGAAATGAGAGCGACACGATTCTAGACGTATCCAGAGAACCACACAGAAATGATCCCTGAAGGTGTTCCAAAATGATCCCGAAAAGGTTCCGAAATGACCCTGACGGGCTCCCGGGCGGATCTCAAAAACCATCCAGAAAATATCCAGGAAGGGTCCCTAAATTATCCCGACTAATTCCAGAAAAAGTTCCGAAATGGCTCCGAGGGGATCCACGATGGATCGCGAAAACCATACAGTAATGATTCCGGAAGGATTCCAAAATGATCCCGAAATAGTCCGGAATTGACCCAGATGGGATCCCGAACAGATCCAGAAATGATCCCGGAAGGGTGCAAAAACTATCCCGGAAAAGTAACAAAAAATCCCGAAATGGCTCCTACGGCATCCCGGACGGATCCAGAAATGATCTCGGAAGGGTCCCCAAATGATCCCAAAATGGTCCCGAAATGACCCTGATGGATCCGGCAAACCATCAAGAAATTATGCCGAAAGGGTCCCAAAATGATCCCGAAATAATACAGAAAAAGTCACGAAACGACCCCTAGAGGATCCCCAAATGATCCCGTATTAGCCCCGAAAAGGTCCCGAAATAACCCCGACGGGATCCCGGACAAATCCCGAAAACCATCCAGAAATGATGCCGGAAGGAATCCCAAATGATTCCGTAAAAGTCCCGCATTGATTCCGAGGGGATCCTGATCGGATACCGAAAACCATCCAGAAGTGATGCCGGAAAGGTCCTCAAATGATCACCTAATACCAAAATGACCCTGACGGCATCCCGGACTGATCCCAAAATCCATCCAGAAATGATCTTGGGAAGGTCCCAAAATTATCCCGAAACAGTCTCGGAAAAGTTCAGAAATTACCCTGACGGGTTCCCGGACGAATCCTGAAAGCCATCTCTAAATGATCCCGAAAAAGTCCCGAAATGACCCTGACTGGACCCCGAAAGGATCCCGAAAACTATCCAGAAATGATGCCGGAAATGTCCTCAAATGATCACCTAATAGTTCCGAAAAGAGTCTGACGGGATCCCGAACGGATCCCGACAACTATCTAGAAATGATGCCGAAAGGGCCCGCAAATGATCCCGTATTAGTCGAGAAAAAGTCCCGAAATGAACCCGACGGGATGCCGGACGAATCCCAAAAACCATCCAGAAATGATGCCGGAAGGGACACCAAATGATCCCGAAAAAGTCCCGCAATAATTCCGACGGGATCCTGAGCGGATACCGAAAACCATCCAGAAGTGATGCCGAAAAGGTCCTCAAATGATCACCTAATAGTCCCAAAATGACCCTGACGGCATCCCGGACAGATCCCGAAATCCATCCAGAAATGATCTTGGGAGGGTCCCAAAATTATCCCGAAATAGTCTGGGAAAAGTCCAGAAATTACCCTGACGGATCCCGGACGAATCCTGAAAACCAATCTTAAATGATGCCGAAAAAGTCCCGAAATGACCCTGATGGGACCCGGAAAGGATCCCGAAAACTAACCAGAAATGATGCCGGAAAGGTCCTCAAATGAGCTCCCAATAGTTCCGAAAAGACCCTGACGGGATCCCGAACGGATCCCGACAACTATCCAGAAATGATACCGAAAGGGCCCGCAAATGATCCCGTATTAGTCGAGAAAAAGTCCCGAAATGACCCCGACGGGATGCCGGACGAATCCCAAAAACCATCCAGAAATGATGTCGGAAGGGACCCCAATGATCCCGAAAAAGTCCCGCAATTATTCCGACGGGAATCTGAACCGATACCGAAAACCATCCAGAAGTGATGCCGGAACGGTCCTCAAATGCTCACCTAATAGTCCCAAAATGACCCTGACGGGATCCCGAACGGATCCCGACAACTATCCAGAAATTATGCCGAAAGGGTCCGCAAATGATCCCGTATTAGTCGAGAAAAAGTCCCGAAATGACCCCGACGGGATCCCGGACGAATCCCAAAAACCATCCAGAAATGATGCCGGTAGGTATCCCAAATGATCCCGAAATAATCCCGAAATGACCTCGTCGGCATCCCGGTCGGATACCGAAAATTATCCAGAAATGATGCCGGAAAGGTCCACAAATGATCCCCTAATAGTCCCGAAATTACCCTGATGGGATCCCGGACGGATCCCGAAAACCATCCAGAAATGATGCCGGAAGAGCCCCCAAATGATCCCGAAAAAGTCCCCAAATGACCCCGACGATATCCCGGACGGATCCCGAAAACCATCCAGAAATGATGCCGGAAGAGCCCCCAAATGATCCCGAAAAAGTCCCCAAATGACCCCGACGAGATCCCGCACGGATCCCGAAAACCATCCAGAAATGATGCCGGAAGAGCCCCAAATGATCCCGAAAAGGATTCCGAAAACAATACAGAAATGATGCCGGAAAGGTCCTCAATTGATCCCCTAATAGTCCCGAAATGACCGTGACGGGATCCCGACAACTATCCAGAAATGATGCCGAAAAGGTCCGCAAATGATCCCGAAATAGTCCGGAAATGACCTCGTCGGCATCCCGGACGGATCCCGAAAATTATCCAGAAATGATGCCGGAAAGGTTCCCAAATGATCCCCTAATAGTCCCGAAATGACCGTGACGGGATCCCGACAACTATCCAGAAATGATGCCGAAAGGGCCCGCAAATGATCCCGTATTAGTCGAGAAAAAGTCCCGAAATGACCCCGACGGGATGCCGGACGAATCCCAAAAACCATCCAGAAATGATGTCGGAAGGGACCCCAATGATCCCGAAAAAGTCCCGAAATTATTCCGACGGGAATCTGAACCGATACCGAAAACCATCCAGAAGTGATGCCGGAACGGTCCTCAAATGCTCACCTAATAGTCCCAAAATGACCCTGACGGGATCCCGAACGGATCCCGAAAACCATCCAGAAATGATGCCGAAAGGGTCCCCAAATGATCCCGTATTAGTCGCGAAAAAGTCCCGAAATGACCCCGACGGGATCCCGGACGTATCCCGAAAACCATCCAGAAATCATGAAGGATGAGCCCCAAAATGATCCCGAAAAAGTCCCCAAATGACCCCGACGAGATCCCGGACGGATCCCGAAAACCATCCAGAAATGATGCCGGAAGAGCCCCAAATGATCCCGAAAAAGTCCCCAAATTACCCCGACGATATCCCGGACGGATCCCGAAAACCATCCAGAAATGATGCCTGAAGAGCCCCCAAATGATCCCGAAAAAGTCTCCATATGTCCCCGACGAGATCCCGCACGGATCCCGAAAACCATCCAGAAATGATGCCGGAAGGGTCCCCAAATGATCGCGAAATAGTCCCGAAATGATTCCGGAATAGTCCCGAAAATGTTCCAAAATAACCCCGACGGGATCCCGGACGGATCCCGTAAACTATACAGAAATGATCCTGGAAGGGTCCCAAAATGATCCCGAAATAGTCCCGAAAAAGTCTCGAAATTACCCCGGCGTAATCCCGGACCGATCCCAAAAACCATCCAGAAATGATCCCGGAAAAGTCTCGATATGACCCTTACGGGATTACAAATAAGGTGAAGCTAATTATAAAACCATGTTAATAAGGCAGCAGGCGCATTGGAGCGAATAAAAAGTTAGATAGAAACATACAGGTAAAGCTAATAAAAGCGTGCTAATAAAAACAATTGATGGAGGGCGGATGGCGGGAGTAGAGGAGAGGACCACTGATCGTTCCTCCAAAATTGTCTAGATCTCGTTCTGTATGTACCAGATACCAAAAACTATTGATTTAGGAGAAAATTTAGATTGAGTTATAACAATTTATGGATTTTACACCAGAGGGGGAGATAAAGTGTGGCGGGCGGAGGGTGTCACTGCTTACTTTGTAAGCCCTCGACTTATTTGACCCCTTGAGTCTGTGATATTGGTGAAGGCCAGTATACGTAAAGTTATAATGTGTAAAAATTATGAAAAATAATTTCTCGAAGGGGTCGTGGGACCCCCACCCCTCTTTCCATGTTCGAAAAAAATTTCGCTAGTAGACTACTGTCTGTGTCCCAAATTTCATCAAAATCCGTGTAGCCATTCTGGCGTGATTCAGTCGCAAAGACGAAAAAATATAATAATTAAATTATAACTGTTCCTAGGGGGCGGGGACCACGCCCCTTTTGAAAAATATATAGCTAGTAGATCCTTCTAGACTATTGGCTATATGTGTGCAAAATTTCATCCAAATCGGTCCAGCCGTTCTTGCGTTATTGAGTCACAAAGACAAACGTCTGGACAAACATCCAAACATCCAAACATCTTAACATCCAAACTTTCCCATTTATAATATATACTAGCCTTTACCCGCGGCCCCGTCCGCAAGGAGAAATTTAAATATATGGGCTATTCGCGTTAGCCTGCTTATCAAGTAATCTGTTTAAAATTTTGTTTTCTGTCTAATGCATTTTATTTTTGTAATTGAGTAAAAAAAAAGAACTAAATGAGCTGATAACCTGATAGGATCCCAAATGATCCCGAAATTATCCAGAAAAACCTATGAAATGACCCCCACGCTATCGCGGACGGATCCCGAAAACCATCCAGAAATGCCCCGGAAGGGTCTCTAAAAGTTCCCGGAATAGTTCCAAAAAACCCGAAATTACAACGGCACCATTCTAGACGTATCCAGAGAACCACACAGAAATGATCCCTGAAGGTGTTCCAAAATGATCCCGAAAAGGTTCCGAAATGACCCTGACGGGCTCCCGGGCGGATCTCAAAAACCATCCAGAAAATATCCAGGAAAGGTCCCTAAATTATCCCGACATACTCCAGAAAAAGTTCCGAAATGGCTCCGAGGGGATCCACGATGGATCGCGAAAACCATACAGAAATGATTCCGGAAGGATTCCAAAATGATCCCGAAATAGTCCGGAATTGACCCAGATGGGATCCCGCACAGATCCAGAAATGATCCCGGAAGGGTGCAAAAACTATCCCGGAAA
Organism: Eurosta solidaginis; assembly: GCF_040869045.1. Lineage (NCBI taxonomy): Eukaryota > Metazoa > Arthropoda > Insecta > Diptera > Tephritidae > Eurosta > Eurosta solidaginis. The sequence continues at coordinate 200,148,896 of NC_090324.1, forward strand.
AGTAACAAAAAATCCCGAAATGGCTCCTACGGCATCCCGGACGGATCCAGAAATGATCTCGGAAGGGTCTCCAAATGATCCCAAAATGGTCCCGAAATGACCCTGATGGATCCGGCAAACCATCAAGAAATTATGCCGAAAGGGTCCCAAAACGATCCCGAAATAATACAGAAAAAGTCACGAAACGACCCCTAGAGGATCCCCAAATGATCCCGTATTAGCCCCGAAAAGGTCCCGAAATAACCCCGACGGGATCCCGGACAAATCCCGAAAACCATCCAGAAATGATGCCGGAAGGAATCCCAAATGATTCCGTAAAATTCCCGCATTGATTCCGACGGGATCCCGAACGGATACCGAAAATCATCCAGAAGTGATGCCGCAAAGGTCCTCAAATGATCACCTAATAGTCCCGAAATGACCCTTAAGGGGTCATGGACGGATCCCATAAACCATCCAGAAATGATCCCGATATATTCCCGAAGAAGTCCCGAAATGACCCTGACGGGATCTCGAACGCACCCCTAAATGACCCTGACGGGATGACCGGGATGACCGGACAGATCCCGAAATCCATCAAGAAATGATCTTGGGAGGGACCCCAAATGATCCCGAAAAAGTCCCGCAATGATTCCGAGGGGATCCTGATCGAATACCGATAACCATCCAGAAGTGATGCCGGAAAGGTCCTCAAATGATCACCTAATACCAAAATGACCCTGACGGCATCCCGGACTGAACCCAAAATCCATCCAGAAATGATCTTGGGAAGGTCCCAAAATTATCCCGAAATAGTCTCGGAAAAGTTCAGAAATTACCCTGACGGGTTCCCGGACGAATCCTGAAAGCCATCTCTAAATGATCCCGAAAAAGTCCCGAATTGACCCTGACTGGACCCCGAAAGGATCCCGAAAACTATCCAGAAATGATGCCGGAAATGTCCTCAAATGAACACCTAATAGTTCCGAAAAGACCCTGACGGGATCCCGAACGGATCCCGACAACTATCTAGAAATGATGCCGAAAGGGCCCGCAAATGATTCCGTATTAGTCGAGAAAAAGTCCCGAAATGAACCCGACGGAATGCCGGACGAATCCCAAAAACCAGCCAGAAATGATGCCGGAAGGGACACCAAATGATCCCGAAAAAGTCCCGCAATAATTCCGACGGGATCCTGAGCGGATACCGAAAACCATCCAGAAGTGATGCCGAAAAAGTCCTCAAATGATCACCTAATACCAAAATGACCCTGACGGCATCCCGGACTGAACCCAAAATCCATCCAGAAATGATCTTGGGAAGGTCCCAAAATTATCCCGAAATAGTCTCGGAAAAGTTCAGAAATTACCCTGACGGGTTCCCGGACGAATCCTGAAAGCCATCTCTAAATGATCCCGAAAAAGTCCCGAATTGATCCTGACTGGACCCCGAAAGGATCCCGAAAACTATCCAGAAATGATGCCGGAAATGTCCTCAAATGATCTCCCAATAGTTCCGAATAGACCCTGACGGGATCCCGAACGGATCCCGACAACTATCCAGAAATGATACCGAAAGGGCCCGCAAATGATCCCGTATTAGTCGAGAAAAAGTCCCGAAATGACCCCGACGGGATGCCGGACGAATCCCAAAAACCATCCAGAAATGATTTTGGAAGGGACCCCAATGATCCCGAAAAAGTCCCGCACTTATTCCGACGGGAATCTGAACGGATACCGAAAACCATCCAGAAGTGATGCCGGAACGGTCCTCAAATGTTCACCTAATAGTCCCAAAATGACCCTGAGGGCATCCCGGACAAATCCCGAAATCCATCCAGAAATGATCTTGGGAAGGTCCCAAAATGATCCCGACGGGTTCCCGGACGAATCCTGAAAGCCATCCTTAAATGATCCCGAAAAAGCCCCGAAATGACCCTGACGGGATCCCGAAAGGATTCCAAAAACTATCCAGAAATGATGCCGGAAAGGTCCTCAAATGATCCCCTAATAGTTCCGAAATGACCGTGACGGGATCCCGAACGGATCCCGACAACTATCCAGAAATTATGCCGAAAGGGTCCGCAAATGATCCCGTATTAGTCGAGAAAAAGTCCCGAAATGACCCAGACGGGATCCCGGATGAATCCCAAAAACCATCCAGAAATGATGCCGGTAGGTATCCCAAATGATCCCGAAATAATCCCGAAATGACCTCGTCGGCATCCCGGATGGATACCGTAAATTATCCAGAAATGATGCCGGAAAGGTCCACAAATGATCCCCTAATAGTCCCGAAATTACACTGATGGGATCCCGGACGGATCCCGAAAACCATCCAGAAATGATGCCGGAAGAGCCCCCAAATGATCCCGAAAAAGTCCCCAAATGACCCCGACGATATCCCGGACGGATCCCAAAAACCATCCAGAAATGATGCCGGAAGAGACCCCAAATGATCCCGAAAAAGTCCCCAAATGACCCCGACGAGATCCCGCACGGATCCCGAAAACCATCCAGAAATGATGCCGGAAGAGCCCCAAATGATCCCGAAAAAGTCCCCAAATGACCCCGACATACTCCAGAAAAGGTTCCGAAATGGCTCCGAGGGAATCAACGACGGATCGCGAAAACCATACAGAAATGATTCCGGAAGGATCCCAAAATGATCCCGAAATAGTCCGGAAATGACCCAGATGGGATCCCGCACAGATCTAGAAATGATCCCGGAAGGGTCCAAAAACTATCCCGGAAAAGTAACAAAAAATCCCGAAATGGCTCCTACGGCATCCCAGACGGATCCAGAAATGATCTCGGAAGGGTCCCCAAATGATCCCAAAATGGTCCCGAAATGACCCTGATGGATCCGGCAAACCATCAAGAAATTAAGCCGGAAGGGTCCCCAAATGATCCCGAAATAAAACAGAAAAAGTCACGAAACGACCCCTAGAGGATCCCCAAATGATCCCGTATTAGCCCAAAAAAGTCCCAAAATGACCCTGACGGGATCCCGAAAGAATTCCGAAAACAATACAGAAATGATGCCGGAAAGGTCCTCAAATGATCCCCTAATAGTCCCGAAATGACCGTGACGGGATCCCGACAACTATCCAGAAATGATGCCGAAAGGGTCCGCAAATGATCCCGTATTAGTCGAAAAAAAGTCCCGAAAGGACCACGACGGGATCCCGGACGAATCCCAAAAACCATCCAGAAATGATGCCGGAAGGTATCCTAAATGATCCCGAAATAGTCCCGAAATGACCTCGTCGGCATCCCGAACGGATCCCGAAAATTATCCAGAAATGATGCCGGAAAGGTCCCCAAATGATCCCCTAATAGTCCCGAAATTACCCTAATGGGATCCCGGACGGATCCCGAAAACCATCCAGAAATGATGCCGAAAGGGTTCCCAAATGATCCCGTATTAGTCGCGAAAAAGTCCCGAAATGACCCCGACGGGATCCCGGACGGATCCCGAAAACCATCCAGAAATGATGCCGAAAGGGTTCCCAAATGATCCCGTATTAGTCGCGAAAAAGTCCCGAAATGACCCCGACGGGATCCCGGACGGATCCCGAAAACCATCCAGAAATGATGCCGGATGAGCCCCAAAATGATCCCGAAAAAGTCCCCAAATGACCCCGACGAGATCCCGGACAGATCCCGAAAACCATCCAGAAATGATGCCGGAAGAGCCCCCAAATGATCCCGAAAAAGTGCCCAAATGACCCCGACGATATCCCGGACGGATCCCGAAAACCATCCAGAAATGATGTCGGAAGAGCCCTCAAATGATCCCGAAAAAGTCCCCATATGACCCCGACGAGATCCCGCACGGATCCCGAAAACCATCCAGAAATGATGCCGGAAGGGTCCCCAAATGATCGCGAAATAGTCCCGAAATGATTCCGGAATAGTCCCGAAAATGTTCCAAAATAACCCCGACGGGATCCCGGACGGATCCCGTAAACTATACAGAAATGATCCCGGAAGGGTCCCAAAATGATCCCGAAATAGTCCCGAAAAAGTCCCGAAATTTCCCCGGCGTAATCCCGGACCGATCCCGAAAACCATCCAGAAATGATCCCGGAAGGGTCTCGATATGACCCTTACGGGATTACAAATAAGGTGAAGCTAATTATAAAACCATGTTAATAAGGCAGCAGGCGCATTGGAGCGAATACAAATTTAGATAGAAACATACAGGTAAAGCTAATAAAAGCGTGCTAATAAAAACAATTGATGGAGGGCGGATGGCGGGAGTAGAGGAGAGGACCACTGATCGTTCCTCCAAAATTGTCTAGATCTCGTTCTGTATGTACCAGATACCAAAAACTATTGATTTAGGAGAAAATTTAGATTGAGTTATAACAATTTATGGATTTTACACCAGAGGGGGTGATAAAGGGGGGCGGGCGGAGGGTGTCACTGCTTACTTTGTAAGCCCTCGACTTATTTGACCCCTTGAGTCTGTGATATTGGTGAAGGCCAGTATACGTAAAGTTATAATGTGTAAAAATTATGAAAAATAATTTCTCGAAGGGTCGTGGGACCCGCACCCCTCTTTCCATGTTCGAAAAAAATTTCGCTAGTAGACTACTGTCTGTGTCCCAAATTTCATCAAAATCCGTGTAGCTATTCTGGCGTGATTCAGTCGCAAAGACGAAAAAATATAATAATTAAATTATAACTGTTCCTAGGGGGCGGGGACCACGCCCCTTTTGAAAAATATATAGCTAGTAGATCCTTCTAGACTATTGGCTATATGTGTGCAAAATTTCATCCAAATCGGTCCAGCCGTTCTTGCGTTATTGAGTCACAAAGACAAACGTCTGGACAAACATCCAAACATCCAAACATCCAAACATCCAAACATCCAAACATCCAAACATCCAAACATCTAAACATCCAAACATCCAAACATCCAAACATCTTAACATCCAAACTTTCCCATTTATAATATATATTAGATTAGATATTAGATTAT